>NC_056725.1:192347622-192525122 GCF_019279795.1 Protopterus annectens | reverse complement strand
GTCCACGAGTACAGTGGCTGCAGCCACATGTGCAACAGATTTAACTGGTGGCACGAACAATAAGTACTGAGAGCTATTGTGTGCAATAGTAGGTAGGTAGGGGTTCTGATATCACTACAGCCACCTTGTGTGTGCATATAGATATACCATCTGGCCTATGTCTGTGCAATGGTTAATCATTTTATGGCCCTGTGACTAGCATCCTCCTGAACACTGGCCTTCCTGTCAACACCTGCTGATGTCATTCACCTTAACAGCACTGTATGACATTTGAATGACAGATAAGCTCTGTGGTGTATGTGATAAGTACATAGTGCTATGAGTATACTACTAGATAGGTAGGAGTTCTAATCTCACATTTGGCAACTGTGTGTGTGTGTGTGTGTGTGTGTGTGTGTGTGTGTGTGTGTGTGCGTGCGTGCGTGCGTGCGTGTGTGTGTGTGTGTGTGTGTGTGTGTGTGTGTGTGTGTGTATAAACATATCTCCTTGCAGCAGTGCACACGTCTGCATCACCTATCTCTGTGCAATGGTTATTCATTTTAAGGCCTTGTAACTACCTGTCAACCTCCCCGTTGGCATCTTTACAAGGCCTGCTGATGTCATCTACCTTAACAGCAGAGGCTGATAATCTAATGACAGATAATCTCTGTGTTTCATGTGATAAGTGCATAGTGCTATAGTGTATATTACTAGCTAGGTAGGGGTTCTGATCTCACAACAAGTGTGTGTGTGTGTGTGTGTGTGTGTGTGTGTGTGTGTGTGTGTGTGTGTGTGTGTGTGTGCATGCGCATATATACAAACATATTCCCATGCAGTAGTACACATATGGGTGTGTAATGGTCATGCATTTTACCACCCTGTGACTAGCTGCTGGCTGTAAATAGCCCACATTTACCTATGCATAAATGCTATTGGCCACCCCTAGATTTCTATGTGCAGATCACCCAGGTGACACATTTCAAGGGTAATAGGCCTTGTCACAGGGTATGCTTGCATGATTACCCTAACTGCCCCCATTGTCCCTGCCACACTGTTCTACACATATGCACCTAGGTAACCATGCATGTATACAGCTGTACCTTGCTGATGTCATATTTCTGCTATGCCGCAATGCCATCCTGTGTTGCTGTATTACCACCAAGTCTCCATAGCTCAGCCACTCAGACCCCTGGAACAGAAACATACACAGTTATGTGAGGCACCTGTCAGTCTGCAACACTACTGGTAGTCTAACATCATAAAACATAGATACACAAACTTTGATGTGTACTCATGACACATGCCAGCATACAGCCCCTTTCATGCCCACAACAGATTGCATGACAAAACACTACTGCACTACAAAACCTACATGTAAAGTAATATAGTCACCCTGTACATCAGACACATATTTGCATGTCCCTGCAGCTATGGCATGGATGGCAGGGATGTGGCACTGGTTTCATCACATGGACAGGGTGTGGTGTGGGGGTGCCAGAGGCCTAGGCTGTGCCAAACAGTTGACAGCATGTGTGTAAGTAAGAAAGGGGTGCTGGTTAGGTGGGCCATGGAGAGGTATCGTGTGTGTCTGTTAGTGACTTTCATATGAGAGTAATGTTTGAGTGTGTGCGTGTACACAGTCAAACCCAGTGCTAGCCCTACATGTGTGTATGTTGAACAGCTGTGCACCATACATGGAAGAGTGGAGTGTTCACCATCTCTGACTACGAACACTGGAACTGGCTCTGCCAAGAGTGGCACTGGCACCACCATGCCCAGGGTCAGATGTGGTGCTAGTAGCTGATGGTGACTGCTGTCTGCTGGGCCCATGTCCCATGCAGGACCATCCAGGACCATGTACCCATTGTCTGCCATGTCATGGTGTTGACAGCACACTCTCTTTTGTGGTGCTGGAGGTTCTGCTACTATGGAAGCATGAGTATGCATAACGATGTGGACTCTCAGCAAATGGTGTTGCTGACCTATGTCCACATGTCTGATACCCTACTCCAACCAGATGTTTCAGCACAGACAATGTGCAGTGAAACACTGACACTGTTTTAGCCCACCATCTGCCCACTATATCAGTGAAATGATCCATGGCGTCACCAATGCGGTGGAGGCTGTCACGGATGTTAGACTATGCTGCATCTACGAAACATGCGGCTATGTGTGTGTCGATCACCAACATAGTAGCAATACCGGTTATGTCCCTGTATGCCGTGACAGAGTCTGTTGTATGTCTCCACATCCATCAATGCCATCTACTGTGGTGTGTCCCCTATGGGCAAAGTCCAACTACTATGTCATATAGCCAATATATGACTACCAAGAAGTACTGTTGGTTAATGCACTGTTAGTTTGATATTGACACATAATCATGTCAATTATACATAAGTGACAGAGGGATTACGCAACAGTAATTACATTCCGTGACAGCTTGACACTTGAGAGACATGCATGTGTGCAGTACAAAGAGTACACAACTATCATGCCTTGCTTGGCAGGTATAGGGATCTACCTAATAGCAGTGACTGCAGGGGACATGTGCATCACATGTAGTAATTGAGTGGATCAATGTTTACAAGACACACCAGGAATACAGCCATACCTTGAGTACACATTTTATTTCTTTGATTTTATAATATTTTGTTATTATTGAACCTGTTTCCTTTATTGTTTGCATAAATAGCACATTCATGATAATTTTTTAACAGTCCGTGACATCTGAACAAACAATTATTTACACATAATATGGGCTACATCACCCATTTACCAATAGTCCATGTGGAGAGCATATCTGTCATCATAACATATCTGATTCAGTAATAGTTAAACAGCAAAACATTCCTAGTGCTGAACTAGTGCTAAACTGATTCAATACACAGATGACTCTATGATCATCTGCTCTGCCACTTCCACCTCCACTTTCTTAAAACTAGCTCAGGATGCTTTCTGTTATACCGAACACTGGATGATAGACAACCACCTATCACTCAATGTATCAAAAACTAAAATTATGTTATTTTTCTCCTTCACAAAGTACCATTATAGACAAGAACTCATTCTCCATTACTAGTCAAAACAATACCTCTCTCTAGGTAGCATCCCATGCAAAGCTTCTAGGAGTCTTTATTGATAAACAATTGAAATTTGATACCACCTACTAACCAATATAAAGAAAACCCACCATAACCGCTATATCACTCCCACTACTAAACTTGTACTGTCTAACAGCTTCCTCATTCCTTCTCTCCTATATGGTGCCTCACTTCTTACCAACCTTCAATCTTCTATAAAAACAAAGCTATCCTTCTGTTATAACAAAATTTCTAAGTTTGCTACTGGCTATAAAGCCTCTTCCCACCACTGCAATGCCCTACACAAACTAAATTGGCTCAAACTTCCCAACCATCTTACCTAAATTCAACTTACGCATACCCATAAACTCATCTTTATTCCCTCCATCTGCCCCTCCCTTGCCTCCTCCTTCAAAATGCACCTACCCAATAGACGTCTAAGATCCAATAACCAGAATTTGCTTGAACTGCACAAGCCTGCTCATCCTCCAGGCAGGCACCTACTATCCTTTTCCCTAGCTCACCTCTGGAACTCCCTGTCACCTCTTATTCGTACTACAGACAACCACTCTACCTTTAAGACCCTGCTTCATTCCCATCTCAAAACCCTCTGGGAATGTTCCTGCTCTCATCCCACATGGCTCAACTCTTTTTCCCCATTTCTCACACTCCTTTACTTCTCTCTTCTCTTCATCACTTCCCTGACTACGACCATCTTCATTCTTCTTATTCACTTGTACTATTACGCTACGTTTTTTTTTCTTATTGTCCCACCCTTCTTACATTCAACAATTAACACCTCTTATCCCCCCATCCTACTTTAACTCTGCTAAGATTTCATGTAAAACTGTAATGTCAACCCCGTGTTATTTCACATTGTAACAAATCTAACAGGAATATGCACCAATGGATTTTTCTTATTTTAATTGACTTATTTACGTGTGTGTGTGTGTGTGTGTGTGTGTGTGTGTGTGTGTGTGTGTGTGTGTGTGTGTGTGTGTGTGTAATTTTACCTTTTGCTTTTTTGACTGTATTTTCACGGCAATCATGGATTTTTTTGTCATGTTGTATAATACCATTGTTCTACAATAGTATTACATAAATGTAAATGCATTGTCTTCATATTATATTGTTGTTCATGGAGCTTTTCTCTCCGGGACTCCATTGAAAATGGGCTCTTTTTGGCCCAATGGACTATCCCGGTAAACAAACTATAAAATAAATAAATAAATATTAGTACATGGAACTGGATTCATACCCTGGTCTCTGTGTAGCAATATGTACTTTGTACACAGCATTTAACAAACTGAGCTACTGCTGATATCTGATTGACTGATTTCTTCCTAGATCTCACCTGGAAACAAAATATGACCTGGTACTACTACTACAGTGTTATAATACACTGCAGTGCCAGCTGGACACACCTGCATAAAATGCAATCATGGCAGAGATACTAGGTAATCTATATATTACTAAATAAAATGCAGGTGTACATAATACATTGTTACTGGGCTAAAATATCAGTTCTCATTCCAGAAGTATTCCACAGCAGTTTATTACAGATACCTTCATGCATTTAGTGGTATACTTTCGAGTTTTTATTGAACAACAGTTAATGTAATGCAAGTGTTGCAATACAGCTATAATTCCACAGTTATTGCAATAGAAATTTTATTTCATTTAATTTATCAAGGTTAATGCTTTACTCTTTCCTGCTTATTGCAGCACATTTGTCAGTAGTCACTTATTACAGTCCAGGTCTACAACCACATTCATTGCAATAAAATCAAAACTGTATATACCTAATTGCAGTTAATGCTTTACTCCTTCTTGCTTATATGACTATAGATTGGAAGATACATCTGAGCTCACCACAATCATGATGCAACCTGGCCAGGTGCCCTTCCTGTGCCTCGATGTTGTGAGTTCACACCTCTGCAGCAGTTGGGAGAGGAGCTCACTATTATGCATACCAGTTTAGCAGACATTCAAGGTTAAATATTGGTGAAACACAGGTAAACATACTTACACATTTGTGGAACATTGCCTGCCCAGAATTCTTGGACCCAGGTGTCCAAGAGAGCCCTCTTTCATTTTTTCAGGTCATCAAGGTGGTGATGACACTGCTCCCCTGTGTGGGGGATACCAGTTGCACTGGTGAGGTCCCTTGCCAGCTGGTCCCAGGCCTCCGTTTTGCACTCAGAGCCATGGTAACCTCCCTGCATGATCTGGTCTTCATGGTTTTTCACTAGGAGTCTGACCATGACCCTGGAATCCTCAATGTTCCACAGCTGCACCCAAAAGCACGAACCCTATCCAACATCTGCCATACTATCCTCACAGGTTGAACTCCAATGGATTCTGCAGTATTCCTGCCTATTGCACTTAATATAGCCTGTTTTTCCACCCTTACACGCCACTGGGCAATTTTTTTAAATGCAGTGCATTGCTTAGCACTGAGCAAACCAGTGTGGCTGAGCTGATCTGAGCAGAGCTTAAACTGATAATGCTTAGCAATGTTTCACAATGCTTAGCAGTGTACAAACAAGCTCAGCGGAGCTGCACAGAGCCAGGCAGTGCAGAGCAGTGCTAAAAAAGATCTTGTTTAAGCAGTGCTTGGCATGGCTTAGCAGGGGTTAGCAAATCTTAGCTGAGCGCAACATATCAAGATTTAAAAATAACTGGCATAATTTGTATTTGGAAAATAAATGCTGAACAACCCTTCTGAGTATTCAAACCCTACACCTACTGCACATAAGGTTGTTACTCTAACCATTTGGCTACATGGATGTGTAAAGTGCTACTATACTTTTAGATATACCTCTCAGCTCACGTTTAAGGACTGCTGAGCACCTTGCTGCATCATGCAAACCCGCTCAGCTATGCTTAAACTTGACATTTGCATTAATAATTAAATGCATCCAGTTTCTATTTTTAGAATTCTGGCACATGTCAATTGCTGCATGCCACACCACGCAAACTTCCAAAAAAAAAAAAGTTCACTACATTGATATAATGCACTTTAACAGTGCAGGGGGTGTGTTACTCATTTGGAGACAAAGTTAGTAACACACTCCCTACACTGATTCATGGCTCTTCCTCAGTAACACACCATCATTAATATGTATGGCATAATATCAAGGGTGAACTGCATACACGGCCGCAGTACCTTTGTAGGCTGTACACTATGCCTACATGGAATTTATTAAACCTAGGGTTGGTTTATTAAATCTATAAATAAAACTAATTTCTTGAGTTTTAGTTATTAGTTTTATCAGGAGTGCATAAACTATTAAGACTTGAATATTAGGATGAACAACACAGTAAATACATTTAGTACTGATATATAGAGAAAACTAACTTTTTCAAACAATTTAAATTTTAAAAGTTGCCATTTGTATGGCCAGAAGAAAGATATAATTAAGGATCAGATGGTCAGATCAGCAAGGATTGTGCTGGATTAAGACGAGTTCATAGGAGAACTGGAAAAACTGAGGAAATGTTCCTTAAATGTGGCTATCCTGAATCATTATTAGTGCAGATACATAATGAAGTAATAGCTGAAAGAATAGCTGGGAATTTTGTTCCATTACTTGGGAAGTTGGATATATCTTTGAAGCAAAGTGTAAGGAATAATTATAGTAGTAAATCTACAATTGGAAATTTTTTTTTGAGTTATGAAAATATATTTGATTATGTCGGTGTGCATCTGAATTTTATTTATTCAAAAGGAAGAAATGTTTAAAATATTTTGCAGTCAGGCAAGGCTAGTAACTTAAAAAATAGATAAGGAGTAATGGTAGGGACTTTAAATGTGGTTCCTATAATCAATGCATTTATATTTTAGGTAGTAGTGATATTAGGGTTAGAAATTATAAGTTTATAAAAGTAAATGGCTATTATACTTGTAATACCTCTGGGATTGTAAAGACTGCTATTTGTGAGGTATGCAATGCATTCTATATTGGAAAGACCTAACATACTTTGAGGAGACATACTTACAAGAGTATGTATGACATCAGTAAAAAGAACAACAAGAATGCATTGAGCAGGCATGCACAGATGTGCAAACATTTAAGAAGTTTTTTTTTCCATTTTGGAAAAAGATTAATGTTAATCTCAGCGGTGAATGTTGGGAAGAAAAACTTGAGTATAAAGAATTATTGCAGCTGTGCCTTGATGCCAGAATGTGTGCATTTCTATTATTGCTGTTCTTAGATTAAGGGCAGCTAAATTATAGGAAATATGTTGTAATATTCATTTTAACTACTCATTTTTTTACTGATTTATATGCTTAATTGGTAGTATAATAGAATATGTTGTTATTGACAGAATATGTCATTTTATAAGATAACTTATGTGGTCATGTGATTTGTTTGTAGTAGTGGTTTCATGTTCTGATGAAGTCTAGTAATAAATGGATGAAGGCGCTTAATATTATTAATTGGTTGTCTTGGTTTGTCAAAAACATTGGCAGTTTTTTTTATTAATTTTTTTTGTATTCCTTTTCATCTTCAGACTCCTTTTGCAGGGCAATGACCTTGAACTCTTCCACATTCTTCTCACAGTAAACAAAACCAAGTACTACATCACAGGCAACTGGCATGCCCTCTGCCCATGACAATGGCAATCCATGAGGCATATCTAAGTAAATTGAAATCTCTCATTAACAAACCCAACACCATCTTACTGGGTGACTTCAACTATCCTTCCATTAACTGGGAAACCTACACCATTACAAATAAGTATGCCCAAAGATTCTTGGGCATCATTAATGCCAGCTCCTTAGACCAGCTAGTACAAATCCAATGAGGGGCTCAAAATATTGGATTTGTTTCTCACCAATATAGTTCCCCATGCTCAACAGCCATAGTTACTAAATCATTGGTTAAATCTGACCACTGTGCAGTAACACTTAAATGAAAGACCAAACTTACCTCAAAACCCCACTGTCTTTACAAACTACTCCAGAATAAATCTACTGCAGCTAATTGATGACCTGATGAAATTCAAACACCTTCCTCACCTCAATGACTCCACCAACATACTGCCATATTCACGGATAAGATTGATGCACAGCTCCAAGTTTGCATTGAGGCTTTAGACCCATAAGGCACAAAAACAGTACACAATTCAGAAACAACTTATTGGGTGGTACCCCATTATAAATAATCCATATGATAAGATAAAGAAACCCATAGACCATAAAACAAACTTAACACCTCACCATCTACAAGGGAGCTCAAAAAGTTCAACAAAGAACTTAAAAGCAAGATTAAATCCTCCAAATGTAAGCACAAATTTTGAACTGCCACCCATGGATAACAACAAAGCCTTTTTCAGCTACATCAGAAACCTTAAATGTAATACCAGGCAATGTTCTGAGTTACTACAAAATAACACTACATATTCATTCCCTAAAGACATACTTAACATACTAGCAGACAAATTTAGTTCAAAATTTTCTACTCTATTCCCCAAAACATTCCACATGACATTAGTTTACCCATGCCACCCCCATGATCTCTGAGTATGTCCTGTGTGTTCTTTCCAAGGCTAAAAACACTAGCTCCATGGACCCAGATAATATGCTTAGCTGTCTGCTTGTCAGCACCAAATTTTGTCTGGCAGAACAGTTATGATGTCTATTCAAATTCTGCCTCTCCACTGGATTCATGTTTAAGGAATGGAGACCTGCTGTAGTTATCCATCTCCATAAAGTGGGTCCCACTACTGATCCAGGTAATTGTAGGCCCATAAGCCTCAGTTTTATCTTTAAGGCAATGGAGTACATTAATATGGAAGTTATTAACGTACTTAGGCTGTCTTCAAATACATTTACCTCTTTGTAAATTCCCATTTGTGCTTCTGTCAGGGCTCTTGGCCATATTACTGGCCTACTTTCCTGCAGTAATACTACACCAGGGCTAGACTGAATTAACTTGAGTATTTCAGATTAAAACATGTCATAGAACTCCAAGGTAAAGAGCTTCACATTTTTTTTTCAAACTTTGAAAGCTGCTGTCCTTTCCTTCTGAATAAAACCAGATATCCTGATATAGTACCTTTCTGAGTAGTATTCTAATATCTTATAATATTTTGGAAAGTCAGAGAGAGATACTGAACCATTCCAATGAATCACATAAGAACTGATTTATCCTATGGCTTCTATATGTTTATTATAACACTAACGTTATCTGTAACTAGTTTTAATCCTTCCAGTGATAATACATGACCCATATATTTCACATAAGGACACCAAATTGAGATTTGTTTCCATTTAGATTAAAACCCATGGTTCTTAGCATGCTAACCAACTTATTACACCTAGTATCATGTTCCTACTTCATAGTAATCCAAGCAAGAAGGCTGTCTCTTGTGTAAAGCGCACATTCCAAATGCTCTCCATATAAGAAGAGTGTTCTATTCTGTTAATTACACATTGCAAGGCATTGCAAGCAATCAACTATTTCAGCTGCAGCTCACTGGAGTACTTCTTGGGTTGAAGATACACGAAAAAAGGCAATCTAAAAAGTCTGTCTAATTATGTTAAATGTGCAAAACTTGGAGCTAGCTACATGCAGTTTAGCATGCCAACCCCTTTACCAACATTTAGCAGTGAGAAAAATATAGCATTAAGCACTGCAGCAACAACTTCAACAGTTTGAAGCAGGTAATATCCCCATTGTTTCATTTTCTAAGTCTGGAGAATCTATGAATATTCTAAAAATATCTTGCATTCACAATTATAACAATGGTATTGATGCATTTGGTTGGTTAAACATGTTTAACATTTGCATTTTATTTGCTCTTCACTTTTGTTTCTAAGGGATGTAGAAATAGTTTGCAGTAAGTGAATAGCTGATATTACGTCAGATAAGTTTTAGTTTTGCATTCCCTTGGAAACATGCCCCTGGACTAGGCACAATCAAAAAATACAGAAATAATCATGAAGCAAAACTAAGAACAGTTGCAAAGTATGTTTTCACAAAGGTCTTTAATAAAACAGTAAGTACTAGATTAAGCATTTTCTTCACAAATTGACTTAATCAGAATTTACATACCCTGTTAAAGTCATTCTATGTATAAATTCAGCCCTTCAATTAAATTTATTAGAAAGCTTTATAGTGAGTGGTTATTTAATTCCCTTGGCAACACCCTTAACCAGTAAATAATTAACTCTAGTTCTATATAATACCTGCAGCATTTTTTATACTCTGATTTATGATTTTCACAGAAGTAGTCATAATTAGCTGTATTCCTACTATTACACTTGCTGTTGCAATGTAGTTTTGCATTTCCAGAATGTTCTTGAAATTGCTTTCAGGAAATGCTACTTTCTACACATTTCTGTGAATGGTTCTGAAATTGTATGCAGTAAATCCTTTTTATCATGCTAATATTTTGATAGACTTTGTACTTCCTATATTTGCATGCAAAATTAAACAAAATATGACCCAAACATTTTAGCTTGGACCCTGACTAGGTCATAAGAGTACACTCAAATTTATACACAAAATTAAGCAATCTAACCTATGAACCTAATAAGTTCTTTATAAGTAGCTCCTGATATTTCTATCTTGAACCATGCAGTTCTTGGATAAAAACATACAGTCTGCACTCTGTATACAATTGAAAGTCTTCAATATATTCAGATTATGCTTTATATGTGCGTTTTTTTAACTCCACAACATGTATATCTTGTTAATCAGGTTAATTTTAATGTTTACTGCATATATGCAAAATGATTATGACCTGCACATAGCCTACAGATATGATTAAAGACTAATCCTGCTTTCTTGTGCCTGTAACCACACACTGTACATGCAGCTCTGTTTCTAACTGTGTGACTCTGGGCTGCATCATGAAGCCTTTACTTTTCACACCTTCAGTTTCTCCTATGTAGCATTGACTTCTGAACTTGACATTTCAATTGCTGTAAGCACATATACTGCTCTAACATGTGTCATTTCTGCTTCTGTTAAAAGCCTCCCTCTGACTTGATCATTTTTAGTACCACATATAATTGCAACTGCCGTTATTGAGTCACAGAAGCCTCCAAACCTACAGTCTTTAGTTTTAAGTTCAGTTATATAAATGCCTACTGACCCCTGAATCCACTGACTTTTAGTGAAAGATAAATGCGTTACATGTGGAAGAGTTATCTTTGACTCACTGTATGCTTGCATCTTTTTTTTTTCTTTCAGCATGCTAACTTTATTTTTATTCCATTTATTCAATTTTGCTTTATATTACCATTACTTTCACACACATCCCTTGTTCTGTATATTTGCAGTTCTCTATTCAAACCTTGAAGTTATGAACATGCAATTTCACCTGCTGTAAGTAGACTTACTGCTTTATCATATATCCAGATCCAATCCTCTTCACTGCCGACTTCTGATTTGATCATTGTTGATACTACACTCAGTTCTAACAATTCTAGCTTTTATCAGTGAGTCATGCAATCCTCCGAAGACAGTTGTTGGCCGTCTGTTTAAACTGAGTCACATAAACATATATTTCCTCCTGAACTCATTCATTTTAGAGAAAATAAATGCCTCTGCTATGGAAGATTTTTCCTTGGCTCACAGAATTCTTGGGATTTTTCTGTCAGTACTGCTAACATGTACTTTCTTCCTTCTCCTGGAGGCTAAATATGTTAAACACCTTTAATGCTCCCTCACATGTGCCATGAAGGAACACTGCACTTTGTATCTTTTCTGGCTTCTCTGCAATTGTACTCTCAGTCATGTGGCTACAAAGATTCCACTTTCCAGACAGGTAACCATACAGCTTCAGAGACGCTGTTGGCTTCAATGGTGACATTCTGAGTGAAAATGAAGAGATGCACCCATGGAGATTAGTTGCCTAGTATATTTCTTTAAAAATGTGAATATTTTATATATATATATGTGTGTGTGTGTGTGTGTGTGTGTGTGTGTGTGTGTGTGTGTGGTTGTTTATATGGTCGATCATGTGTTACATTGATAGACAGGTATGTGAGATCACACAATTCCCAGGTTTGGGAAGTCTGCCCTTACACCATGGTTGTGCGATCTTGGAGTTAGTATATATATATATATATATATATATATATATATATATATATATATATATATATATATATACCATTAGAAGAGTGTGAGAGTGCAACCCCCTATATGGAGGGTACAGGGGGCTTGCCCTTGTGCAAAAAACAATGTTTTTGTCTGTATTTAGAAGATTACAGTTTGCATGTGCTGAGGCTGTTTCTCAGTGCATGCATACTAGTGTGTTGAGTTCAATGTTTTTGTCCTTTGGGTGTTTTTGATATAAAACCAAACCAGAATCATCTTCCACATCACATTATAAAATACAACTATAAAAAATAAAAAATAGATAAAAGCTTGATACTTCACCACAAGGACTTTGGTACTTTAATTAAGTGTAAAATGTTAAAGGTGTTTGCCAATAATATATTATGGCAGTGAGAAATTACACTTTTATTTAAAGCTGAAATGTTTAAAGAGGTGTCAAGCCTATTTTAGGTTTTTGGATGACGTTTTTATGGTATAGGATGGTAACAATAGTTCCCTACTCTATTTGATTGAGTGGATGGATAGTTCAACTTGTTGTTTTAAGAGTTACACATAATTGCTCTACCAGCTTTATTAATTATTTGGATGTCACCATAATTAAGGATTTTAAAAAGAATTGTTAGCAGTTAGCTTTTTATAGTCAGCCAACATATAGTAAAATATTGTTACGTTACACCAGTTGCCACCCACTACACAACAAGAGTAAATTTGTTAAAAATTACATGATTAGAATATCAAAATTAACCTAAGGTAACAATACTTTTAACTATGAATTGAATAAATTTAGAGATATATTATGCCAGAAAGGTTACCCTGAAGATTGATTAACAATTATGTTGAGGTGATTTCAGTCAATGGATCCTTCATTTCAAAACACAATAATTAGTAATTAAAACTACAACTAACAATACACACAGCATTGACCAATAAAGTAAGGTGTGTATTGTCATTCATTACATTGACTCATAAGCTATTAAGAATATTATTCAAAGTGCTGGAAATGTTTTAATTACCTTGGAAATGATTTAAAAAACATTGGTAAAGAACCGGTTTTTGAGTACAATAACAAAAGCAATCTTAAAATTTTGGAGACTCCTTTAATAGCACATCATGGTGTACAGCAAGAGAATAAGGGAACAAGAAAATGTAGGATATATAATCAATGCAAATATATCAATGGTAATTTGGAGGGACAATTCCTGAAAGGTCTGATAACACAAAATAAGTTTAAAATTAGAATTTATCAACATGTATACTGTATTTGTAAATTATAAAGTAATAGTTTGCCCTAATAAAAGTAATTTTTGCAGTTTTGGAAAAGGTTGACTTTTATGAAATAGGGGATGATTGGGAGAACAAACTAGAGTTAAGGGAGCTTATTTGGCAACTGAGAGCAAATGCGGGTAATCCCCCTAGTTTAAAATGATATGATTACCATCAGTATTGTATAAAAAAAATAGAGATTCTGAATTTTATTGGGAGGGTGCAGGAATTAGTATTTTACAAATTAAGACTTGCAATTTGTTTCAAACAGTTGGATGTGATGTGGAATTAACTGTGTTTGGATTTTTTATTATATTACTTCGGATTTCAATTTTTTGTATTGAATAAAATGGTTATGACATGACTGATTTGCATATTAGTTAATTGTTTAAGTGGTTAGTGATTTATTACATTCAGCTGAAATCCAAACTATTGATGAAAGAGCTTATTGTTTTACACTTATTCTTGTCATGAAGTGTCAACCGTTTTTTTATTTTTATATACACATATATATATATATATATATATATATATATATATATATATATATGGTTCTACCTGACATAGTCGAAACCACACAACACCGACAACGACATCACCGACACCACATAATCGACAGTCCATTAACACGAAACCTCACATACCCGACAACGAAATAACCGACGGTACACAAACACGAAACCCCATACACTGCACACACCACAATAACAACAATTAAAAACAAAACACATCCCCATTCCACAAACCACACACACAACACAAGCACACCAAAATCCTTACAAACCCACACTAAACCTTACCTAACCCTAAGGTCCGTCACTATCGCGCGCGTACCTAACCCGCTCCCTAACCCTAACTCACTTAACCCACCCCTATCGCTCCCTAACCCTAACTCACTTAACCCACCCCTATCGCTCCCTAACCCTAACTCACTTAACCCACCCCTATCCCCACAGACCGTCAATATCCACACTTACCTGACTCGCACCCTAACGTCCGTCACTACCGCATACTCACACAGCCTTTTCCCATGTCGGCATCCTCGGCGTCGGTGTTGTCATCCGTCGTGTCGGTCTTCTGCATTGTCGATGTTCTGGAGCTCCGGATTCCGTTGTCGGTCTTCTGCGCTGTCGACGAAGTCAGGTAGAACCATATATATACACACACACACACACACACACACACACACACACACACACACACATATATATATATATATATATATATATATATATATATATATATATAGTTGCAGTCTGTAAGAACAAATGCTCAAAAGAGCGAACATTCTTTTTTTTTTTTTCAGCCTGCTCTCTGTTTTGCAGGAGTAAAATTTCATTCAAGAGATGAAAAAGAAGTATATATAATTAACAGGGGGTGTAGGGGTGCTGTGTTTTATCTTGTTAGATTAAATCTATAAAAATCACTCTTTTTGTGTTTCCTCTTTAGGGTATTTGATGTATGATGTTACAAATACACACACACACACACACACACATATATATATATATATATATATATATATATATATATATATATATATATATATATATATATATATATATATATACATATATATATATATATATATATATATATATATATATATATATGAAAATGTGTGTGTGTGTGTGTGTGCGTGTGTGTGTGCATGTGTGTGTAAAAATGTGAAAATGTATATTTTACTTATGCAAAAGTACAGTCATGCTTTTGGAATCAGGCCCTTAGTCTTCCCAAAATTATACAAAACTTTTATTGCTTTTCTTCAGGGGCAATAACAAATGTACACTTGAGCTTTTAATTATTTTTTAAAATCAAATGGATAGTAAATAATTTCCCTGATGTTTGACTAACATATAAGTGTCACAACTGGGTTCAGTGACTGTAACATTATCAGCTATTCATCTTACCAGATCATTTTTTTCTATCACTGTAACCTAGAAAGATTTGCGGATATGGGTATTAAATGTAGCTTTTGTATGTCTGTGTTGAAACTATTACTAGATTTCTCTACCCATAATAACTGATAAGATATGAATATGTTTGGAAACCAAATTTATATACTTTTTACAATAGAAAATTTCTTCTTGTGCTTCTTTCTTTTGATACTAGAGCAAAAATTCTCAAATTAGCAACTTGGCAGTCTCTAGCGTACAGTCATCATGTGGGCAATCTCATTGCAAAGTCTGATTTGCATTCATGCTATTTCCTATAAATGTGTTAGTCTATTTAAGATAGCTTTGCTGTTGTAATTATTGACACCAAAGTATTGTTTGAAGGATATCTTCACTCCCCTGTCCCTTTTCATTACACAGTAGCCCCTCCCCTTGAATATCAGCTTTATTTAAATACTACTGCCTCTTAAATTACTTTTTTGTCATCACAGGAAACAACAGACAGCCAAAATCCCACCATGATTTTTTTTTTTTTTTTGGAAATGAAATCTCACATTATTTTGTGAAGCAGTCTGCATGCCAATGTGGCTCACTCGTTCAGAAAAGATACTATGAAGTTTATACAAGTTGATGAAAGCATATCTCACCTGGTATGTGCAGTTCGACTTACTAGTTGCTAACGATTGTTCAGGACAGACACAGAAATGAAGAAGCTTTTATTCCTTAGTACTACACTGTGGGGGGGTGATGAACGCTATTACAAATTACAGTTGACAGGCATCGCAAGATCCTATAATTAGCTACATTATCAAGAAGAAAGGTTTATATGTACCACAAGGGCATTTAAGTATCTAATCTGGCTCCCCTACACATGCTTGAGGTAAATTTGCTCAAGCTAACGTAGCACACAGAAAAAAAAGACAAACGGCATAACACCGAATGCTATTTTCCATAGGAAGTCATTCCCAGTGTGATTTCTAAGTGTGCATTGTCAGTGATTTAATTGTTTTGGGAGATTTCTCCCTTCTTCAAGTTGGTGTGACCATGGAGTTGGTATATATAACTTTGGGGCTGTTGAAGGCTTGCCCCACACATAAGGGAGTACATGGGGGCTTGCTCCCCTGCAAACACAATTAAAATTGATTTTCACTTTCTTGAGTTTTAGGCATTTTTTTCTTCCTTTCAGCTCAGCAGATTTCAGGAAGTTTCATAACTGAACCATCTAAACTACTCTCTTCAATTCTCAGTCTAAGCTTCTTTTGTTCATCTCATGACTCCAATTTTTCTCCTGCAGAAATGTTTCTGTACAGGTATTACTGCAATTACACATATCCTTGGTACTTTAAACAGTTTTAGATTGCTGGGCTGCCAGTGTAAGCAAGTTCAAACAAGAAGCATGTAACATGTTGGTACCTATGCCTTGTTTTATGAGGAAACAAATTTTATTTTGGGAGGAAAAAGGACTAACTATAAAAAAACAGAATGTCATCATTATGGTAGCCTCACTAAGCCATTTTGGGGTATAACTCATTATTACATAATATGAACCACCTGGACTGATGCAGAGGAGTTTGTATGAAATGCCTATGTGATGAAATGTATATGTTTTTTAGTTTCCAGGTGGAGTTCTCATGTAAGCAATTTTTGTTTACCTATCTAAATGTACAAGACTCCTTGGCTACTACTCACAGCACTGGTGACAACAGTTTTACATTACAGATAACACTGACAGAGTGGTTGTGTAGCAGATGTACTCTGTTATTGATATGCACACGTTTCACAGTTGCAGATTTTTCTTACATTATTGCTGTTATTCAGCAATAAACGTTAGCAGAGACTGGCCATTTACAGATGAATAAAAATGAAATTAAAAAGACACTCTCACATCTAAGATTAAACCCTATATGCCATGATTATGTTACTGTGATAAGAACTGAACTTTGCTTTGATATGCTATTTGCTTTGGTATGCACTGCTATATCTCACATACGTTTTTCAGAGCTGTACACATGAAAGGGGCACATCACCACCAACTTCTAAGAAATAAATCTGCTGTAAGCTTGGCAGACGGCTGTAGTAAAATACATGCTGTCCATCAGCAAACACCTTGAAACAATCATTATCACAGTAAATCGATAACTAGAGAAAAGATAAAAGAAAAGAAGAATAATTTTAAATTCTGATTCATGGCAGTAGTCAGCATGAGCATACTTGAAAAAAAATGTGAAACAGCAAGGATATATAACCATCCATCAATCCATGTACGGGGATCCTGGTGTTTTATATATATATATATATATATATATATATATATATATATATATATATATATATATATATATATATATATATATATATACACACATATATCTATACTATCAAGTCACAGATGGTTGAAACTTCATATTGTCAAAGCACTTCCATGAAAGCTGGAATGCCAAATTCCAGTATATCCAACACAAACATCAAACCTCAAAACCCCCTATTGCTCTGGACCCAGGAACAAGCATAACCATGGACCTGGAAGGGGGCAAGATTGGACAGTGAGAAATGTCAGTGTTTGACATTCCAATGTCCAGTATATAAGAACTGCACAGTTGGAGTTGATCACCTGTGACTTGACATAATGATAGTAAACCTATATATTGATATGCACACACACACAGACACACACACACACACACACACACACACACACACACACATGCGCGCGCATGCAAACGTACACGCACATGCACACACACACACGCGCGCGCGCGCACACACACACGCACACACCTAATTAACGTGCTGTGCTTCTTTCTGATGCCTTGATTTCTTTATAAAATGTTTGTGCAAAAAGTACATACATAAGGGCAGTTCTTCTAGTCTCACTCAACAGATCACTGTTGAGAATATCAGCAAACAGAATCTGTTTATATTACATTGAAAATGAGGAACATGCCAGTCTCACAAGACTTAAAAATGATAATCTTAAAAATACATAGAAATAACTTTAGTTCACATATTTTTGCCTTCAAGTATCACTATAAAGCTAAATTTATTGTGATATCCCAAACAAGAACCAGGCCGCCCAAAGCTCTCTCCCAAATCACATTTAATAAAGCCAATAAAACAAACACTGTGGTGGCATCAACACAATAAAAACTTTCTGAAAAATAAAAAATAAAAACTCTCCACAGTTAAGTGCTTTCATCATGTCTCAACATCTTCAGAACTATAAAGAAAGAAATGCAACTTGCATTAAAATATTTGAATGATATCAGATGTTCATAACACACCCCTTTACAACTACCAATCATCAGACCTTGTAATTTAAAGGCACTTATAGTTTAAAGGCATAAAGTGCTAACAACAAAAACCCATTCATAAATTGAAGATGACAATTACTTCAAAACCCAATATATTCACAGTAATAAGCCTGTCATACTATTTAAAACAGTCAAATGCGAGCTGCTCCTGCCTGCAGCTCATTCACAATCGAAATATTGTCATTCAGTCCTGGTGCACTTGCAGCATCTAACTTAAGCTGCCATTTAATTTCCCCTTGTAACAGTCTGTTTCTCCAGTCATCTGAATATGCCCCCAGTTCAATTTGCTCCAAGATCAAAAAACTAAACTTTTTAAAATACATGTAGGTGCTTGCATGTCTGGCCAAGGCACTTTTACTGTCTTTGTGCGTAATGCTATAGTCAGGCTGGTATATCCTCTTGTTTAATGCATTCTGGGTTTTACCCACATAGAAAGCACTGCATGAATCACAAGTAGCCAAGTAAACCACGTGTTCAGAGCAGCAGTTAAACTTTCTCCTTTTAAATATACCATTAAGTCTTGTCTTCCAAAAGTCGTCAGGATCAATGTTGATAAAACAACACTGCTTACACCGCCCGAATTTCCTAGTGGTCGGAAAACCAAAATCAGGTTTACTAGGCAATAGTTGCTTGATGTTCTTGTTCCTAAATGTAAATGGGGGCCCCTCCTGGAAGTATCTACCAATCGAAACATCTTGCTGTAGCAAAAAAACAGCTCTTCTGTATAATTCCCCAAATCTCCCTGGAGTCTGAGGAAAAATGCAACACCATGTTGGTTTGAAAGTTGCATTGGAGCTATTCAGACAACCTGGAGGTAAATTGACCAGACTCTTTATGCCTTTAAACTATAAGTGCCTTTAAATTACAAGGTCTGATGATTGGTAGTTGTAAAGGGGTGTATGAACAGTTTTCATTCAAGTATTTTAATGCAAGTTGAAGTTCTTTTCTTCACAGTCCTAAAGATGTCAAGGTATGATGAAAGCGCTTAACTGTGGAGAGATTTTATTTTTTATTTTTCAGAAAGTTTTTATCGTGTTGTTGCCACCACAGTGTTTGTATTATTGGCCTTTTAAAACATGATTTGGGAGAGAGCTTTGGGCGGTCTGGTTCTTGTTTTGTTTGGGATATTTCTATTTTGGAAGATCCACTTCCAGTGTTCATTTTGTTGTTTAGGTTTATAAATTTATTATCAGGAGGCATATAAAAATAGTGCAGTATCTAACAGCCAGAATGATAGTCAAGTTACTGAAATTTGCATTGAATATTAAGCATTTTTTGTACAAAGCTCTTTCATAACTGTAAAGTTTATATACCTCATATCATTGTTTTAATAATTGCTATTGTTAATTAAGTTTGATGTATACTTCTTTCCTGAATTATGGAAATATCACTTTCGACAAATGATCTGGCCAAAGCATATGACACCATCCCCCATGATAGCTTAATTAATAAACTGAATAAATGGATTACACATATATTCCATGTGTGGTAAGATAGACAGCAAATTGGCTAAAAGACAGAGCCCACAATGTGCAGGTGGCAGGAGCAACATCAAAGAACATGAAGGTGACTAGAGGAGTCTCACAGGGCTGAGTGCTGGGACTTCTTTGTTCAGTATTTAATTCTTAGACCAACAGACTAAAATGTCTGCAAATTGGGAGTCATTGCCAAATCTCCTCTAGTGCTGAAGCACTCCAGCAGGAACTTACACTTAGAAATACCTGGTTTATTGAAAATGGGTTTAAATTAAATGCTACATAATGCAACATTGTTGCATTTGCTAGACAGACCATTCTCTAGCATATAGCATCGGCAAAACCCCACATCAAAATGAAAATGCAGTTAAAGGCTCAGGAAATTGAGTTGATAATTCTGTCTCCTTTAGTCGCCATGTAACAAAAGTTTGACTAGGTGTGGCTGATTACCAAAGGAATATCATCCACCTGCAAAGAGGATATTACCCCCTTGCATTCAGCACTAATCAGACCTTTTATAGAATACAGTGCTCCTTTAAAATGTACCTCAACAGACAATTCAGATTGTTGGAAATACCTCAGAGGTTCCTAATAAAGAGGATCACAGGCTTAAAATATCAGTAGTCGAAGATATCTTGCTCCTTCACAGTTCAAACAGTCCATTGAAAAACAGAAAAAGAGATCTAAACCTGCTTCAATAAAACAAGGTGAAGAGAAAGCTTTATTCCTCTGCATTTCCCAAACCTCTGGAATAAGATCCCCTTGCAGATAAAGCAGTGTGATAAATTATATTCCTTCAAATGGGACCTGGATAATTGATGGCTATTCATAAATTCACCTCAGCCATGACTGGCCTAGCCCTTCTCAAGAAGTGCGGTATGTCTGGGGTGGGAAATGGCCAGGCTTAATGGGTGCAAGACTCAGTATTCTTGAACTTTCTATGACTCCTAAAATTCCTATTAAAACAGCCCTAAAAATTAAATTGCAGGACGGTTTCCTAATTGAGGCACCAATCAGCTGGAAAAGAGTGTCAGATCTAATGGTAAGATCCATGCACTATGGCTATCCTCCACCATGACAATCAAGGCAGGTGGGATAGAAAGCAAAAAGAAGGAGAAAGCATGGTTGGGGGTGCATGGGATGCTGAAGGTGAGCTAGGCTAAGAATAATGTAGGGGTACTAGAAAATAGACAAGAAGTAAAACACTCAAGGAACAACATGTTCCTTCTAGCAACATTGTTTCAAGGGTGGATATGGCAGGATCAATAAGATCTTGCACACTGATACTAGGGACTGGAACATACAGGTACTGGGATACAAGATCTGTGTAAGGGTAGATGCCTAGGAGAGGAGATAGAAAGCTGATGGTGTATATCACAGAACTTATAAATGGTTATTTGAGAGGAATGAGAAAGCTGGGCATAAGAGATTCAAGTAATAAAACATGCTGATAGTCAAGATTATCTTGAATGGCAAAAAATGTTTGGTATTTTGGTGAAGTATACCTCCTTTTGAGGACAAATTAAATATACAAGAGAGCTGAAGATGGTGGCCTAGCAAATGAATTGTCATTGAAACAGATAATTTCAGTATTCCATTGATAGGCTGCTGAATCCATGTGAAAGGGTGATATGGTAACAAAAGGGATACTTAGATTTTTTTGGTGAGAAATATCCATGCTGGACCTAGAGTTAGGATGAGTGAGCAAAATATTGCTTCAGATGGATGTGCTCTATGTTTGTGTAAGTGCATATATGTTTACAAATATGCGCTGGTTGTCCTCAGGGTCACTCTAAGATTGGGCTGTGTCTTGTAAGTGAGAGAGAGAATGTATGTTTACTTAGCATGTGCATAACATCTATATATATATATATATATATATATATATATATATATATATATATATATATAAAGAGCATACATAAACTCATACATATATACTTACACACACACACACACACACACACACACACACACACACACACACACACACACACACACACACACACACACACACACACACACACACACACACACACACACATACTTACATACACACACACACACACACACACACACACACACACACACACACACACACACACACACACACGTATATACTGCTCTACTATTTGTGATTAAACAATCACAACGTCACTATCCGTTTGGTTGACAGAAACAGATGGTCAACATATACAAGAGACTGACAATTAATGGGTAGAGGAATATTCCCTTTCCCTGGGAATTCTGTAATCTCAGAATTACTACATATAATCAGCAAGGGGTGTATGGGGTGCAGACAGTGCTTGCCCCCCCCCCACAAAAAAACTTGCTCTTAAGTTAGACCACTCCAGGGTAATCCATAGAGCATGCACACAATGTGAAAAATGTTTTGTGTTTGTAAATCGATATCCCAAGTGTTGACATTGTAATTGTTTGATCACAAATAATATATCCATATATATATATATATACACACACAAGCATGTGACCAATAATTGAAGTATACTATTACCTAATGGCAAAACACAAATCATACTTTTCTGAATGCCCAAAATGCTGAATGTAAATTAAAAAAATCCCCTTTTTTGCAGGGTGCCAATCCTCCTTTATCCCCTATTTATATATACAAACTTCAAGCATGTACATCAGTGGAGAAAACTTCACAGTTTCACTTTCTTCTATTAAATTAATGTTTAGTGATCTAAGATTTGACAAAAATAGTAAAACAGTCAGCTGATTCCCAGATTAACTGAAAAAACAGTCAACAAAAACAAGTTAATATATATATATATATATATATATATATATATATATATGTATGTATATATATATATATATATATCCTTTGTTGACCAGGTTAGCCCCGATAGGCTAATAGCTATTTTTCAGGTGAGACCCAAGGTGATATTTATACTACTAAGAGAAATTAGGCCAGGGCATCAAAGAACTTCCCTTACTCTTTGTGAGTGGGGATGTTGGCTGTTATGGCATTTCCTGCTTCTGGTCCGAGCACAGTGGCAGCTTGGAGAAGCAGGAAGGAGTATGGCAGACACACCCATTTCAGAGGACCTACACTATGTGAGTGTGAAGTCTGGAGACTTGCATCCAGGGAAAGAGCTATCAGAGATATAGTGGGACTGAAGGCAGTCAAGCCTTTGCAAAAAGAAGTGGTGGTAGAGATGGAAGCATATGAGCTTATGTCATTATGGAGTGGATCCAAGAAGAAGTGAGAAAGGAAAAAAAAAAGAAGTCTTATGCAGAATCAGTGAAATACAGAGAAAGAAGAGAAGATAAGAAGACAGAATTATTGAGAAAGAAGTACGTAGTAAGAATAAGTTATAAAGCAGATAAAGAGATGGATAGGTATGACATTTGGGATAATATAACAGCATTGTTGGGAATATCACCAATAGAGGTAAGAGCATCCATTCATATTAATAAAGTCACTTTTTGTAACATTATATTTGAAGCAGGACAGTGCATGGAGAAATTTTTGGATCAATATGAACTAAAGAAAAACTGTAATCCATGGAATTTATATGTTTTGCAAACTTTTAATTGACAGACAAAAAAGAAAATGTATGTACAGTCTTGAACTGAGTTAGAAAATAGAACCACTAAAACGCCATTTAATGACTGTGTGTAAAGATGTTACGGACATTACAAAAATTTATGACAATAGAGCTTTGTGGAGTAGGGGTTGGGAGTGTTGTGTTGTATTAAAAATGGAGAATGAAAAAATAGTACACATTTCAAGCATTGTAAACATAGAAGGAAACAAAGGCACTGTGGAATATTGGGGCAACAGAACATTTGTGAAAAAGTGATCATTTAATTAAAAATTCTGGGAAAAATGTTATATTTGTGGTAAAGTGGGGTATGATGCAAAAAAGATGTGAAATGAAATGGTTTAAATATGAAAAAACAGGTCACTTATGGCTGAATTGTAGGGATAAAACAGAAGAATATAAGGAGAAGTGGGTAGACAGTATGAGGATGAATACAATATAGAGAAAGTGGAAAAATTAGAAAGAAATCAAGGAAAAACATGAAGAGCAGTCTACAACAGTAGTAAAAGGTAAAATAATAGAAAAGAATGGTATCAAGTAATGATAGAGACAGAGTGATGAAGACATTTGTTGGAATGTGGTTAGGGGAAGAAAAAACTGTATTAGGAAAAGGGTAAAAGATAGTAAGAGGAAATTTAAATGATTTGGTATGAAAGAAAATAAAAAAGGCAAAGGACAAAGAAAGGGAAAATAAATTAATATAAGAAGAGATGAGAATTTTAGTAATAAACGTGAACAGTATAAGGAATATAAAAGAAGACTAGGTGTTTTGAAATGGTGTATGGCACTTGATATGGATATTTTAATAACAGAAGATAGAAACATGTAAAAGTTCAAAAGAAATTTTGGATGTTTCTTTGGTAATAGTGGGTATAGTAACAGTTGTAGATATGAGATGGACAAAGTAAGTTTACAGAATTGTAGCAATTTATGCACATGTCACGAAGAACGAAAGAGAAAGAATGTTTAAAAAATCTCATATTATTTATTTGCGGATATGGATCTAATATTTTTGGGAGATTTTATCAAAAAAGAGTGTGGTAATGTGGAAATTATGTCAGAAATAATTAAAAGTGGAAAGTTATATAATATGGAGCAATAAACAGTGGACCTACAAAAGGAATAATTTAAGAACTGAGATTATGTCATTGTTTCAGAAAGTTTGAAAATTACAAAAGAGGGCACAAGAGGTATTGTTTTTTTCAGATCATTTGGATATAAATTATGGAATAAAGGGGATATATAGAAATAGGCAAAGGTGCTAAAAGAATAAATGAAAAAAGATTTAGATAAGGGGAGAACAGAAATAATTAGGCAATTATGGAAAGATCATGTAGGTATAAGACAATTTTATAAGAATAGACCATCTTGGTGGATACATTTTAAAGAAAAATATAAGAAAAGTTTTTGGAAATGGCAAAATTTAAAACAGAAAGAGGTGAAAAAAATATATAAAGAAATAAGTGAGCATGACTTTAGAGCTTTAATAAGAAATAAAGATTTTTGTGAGGGAAAAGGAAATATATGTAATGAATCAAATGAAGAATAAAAAGTTGTTTAATCAAAGGTATTTTTACAAGGAAAAAGGGATGAGGTGGCATCTTATTCAAACAAAAAAGTAAAAGAGAATAAAAGAATAATAAGAACATTAAGAAATGACAGAGTAGAAGGTGTCAATAGTCAACACTAAATAGTGAATGTAATAAAGGAATATATAGAAAATACATTTATAAAATATAAGATAGAAAGAAAGCAAAAATGTAAAGTTAAAAACTTAACAAAACAGGATAATGAAGATTTGGAAAAAGGAATAACATTGGAAGAAGTGAATAATGTATTAACAATGGTAAATATAGAATCAGAAACAGGATTGGTTGTGATAGAATATTATATGTGTGGATACATGTTTTATTGGCAGAAGTGCTTTTGTGGAAGTATTAAATGAATGATTGCAAGAAGGTTTTGGACAAGAAGAAATATATTTTGGAGTTATGAAATTTATATGGAAAAATGGAGAAAAAGAGGATATAAAAATGGAGACAGAGTTTTTAAATAATTCAGATTACGCATTTCTTGAAAATAATTGAAAAAAGATTAGAGATGAAATTAAATAAAATATTAAAATAAACTATATTTAGGAAAAAGGAAGCCAGAACTTTTAATGATAATACAAAAAATTATAGATGATATAACGAATAGTAAAACAGAAGTTAAAATCAGGACAGGTGATTTGAGTAAGGCATTTGATAGGATACAACACAACATTTTATCGGACATATTGAAAGAATATAAGTGAGGAGATAATAAAAGTACTTGTTTCAGTGTATGAAAAAAATAAAGTAAAAATTTGTTGTGAGTTGTCCAATGAGTAGTATTTTATTTGCATTAGTTATGAATGCAATGGTTGCTAAGGTTAATTAATCATGGGCAGTAGCAGAATATATCCCTATGAAAGAGATTAAAGTACCAGTTATTTTCTCTTATGTGGATGATATTACTTTAATGCCAAAGAACAAAGATTGGATGGAAGTAGACATCTTCTTCTTCTTCTTCTTCTTCTTCTTTCGGCTTTTTCCCGGTTAGGGGTCGCCACAGCGGATCACCTTGTCCGCACATTGAATGGCAGTGGAGTTTTACGGTGTCGAGTTGCCAGCCCGGCGCCCAACCTTCCACAGAAGGCACACTCACACACACACCTAGGGCCAATTTAGAGTGTCCAATCCACCTGCAGCATGTCTTTGGGATGTGGGAGGAAACCGGAGCACCCGGAGGAAACCCACGCGACCACAGGGAGGACATGCAGACTCCGCACAGAAGGCACCCCAGCCGAGGATCGAACCGGAGAACCTCTTGCTGTGAGGCGGCAATGCTAACCACTGCACCACCATGGCCGCCCTGGATGGAAGTAGACATCAAACAACTTAATTGATATTTGAGTGCTGTATGAATGAGTATAATTAAGCATAAAAGCAAAGGTATAGAAATAGTAGGTGGAATAGAAAACATTAAGTTCAATATGTGAGAAATATAAATATTAGGTATAAAATCTGGTAAAAAGACAAACAGAATGCAGCAATGGAAAGATATAATACAAAAAGTAAGGAATATGTTTTTATTCTGGAAAACATAAAAATTATCGTACAGAAAGACAGTATATTTAACAAGTGGTGTTCTATTGGTAAACATTATATATTCAGCAAGTGTGTTTATGATCCCTATAGAGTTTGAAAAGGAATTAATGTTGATTGTGTTTTCATTTAAATGGGGTCCAGGTTAAATCCAGTGAAGAGAAGTCTATTAAATGTTAAAGAAAGGGAAGGAGGGTTGGGTTTGATAAACCCAGTTGTTTTTGCAGCTTCATTAAATTTATGCAAGGTGTTAACATGGTTAAAAAAAAAGTCATTAATAAGTACAATAATGAAAGAAAAATGCAAGAAAATATGGTGATTGATGAATACACTTAAAAGAGTAAAGGAAGGTGTGCATGAGGATATAAAAGTTTATCACAAAAAAAATGATGTTATGGAAAATAAAGACAGGTGATATACAACATAATAGGTAATAATAAATATTACTGTGTTTTCCATGAGAAAAGTTGGTGAGAAAAAAAGTAAAGGCCAGACAAAGAAGATTGCAATGGTGTAAGAAACATATAGAACACAGAGATTTTTTTGTGAAGATTATCAGTAAATTACCAATGAAACTGAATATGCCATGTAAAAAACAGAGGAAAGAATATGCAAACAGAACATGCTTTTTTTTAATGTGAAAGGGTAGAGAATTTGGGAGTAATTTATGTGAGTAGGATGCCATGGAAGGTATTAAACAAATGAAGGATATAAGCATAGATATGTTGCAATACTGCTATTATAGTAATAAAAGAAAGGACTATTTAAACAAATAGAAAGATATTTCATATAATATGGACTATAAGGAACAAAAGATTGAATGAATTAAAATTCAGTGGGAAATGGATATTGGCAAAGATATTAGAAAAGAAGATTTTGGTTATGGAAAAAAGGTGGGGTCGGCAAATGAATAAATGAAAACAAAAAGAAGGAAATGTATGTATAAATTTTATGCAAATGAAGAAAAAGAAGTGTAAAAGAATATAAAGGGATTAGGAGGGTGGCCTAATGGTTAAGGTGTTTGCCTTACAAACACAAAGTGCAGGGTTTGAGTCTCACAAGGGATAATTGGCTAGGCTTAAAAATGGCTTGCAAGGGCAGTTAACCTAATACTAATCTATGAACCTGTAAATAGATGTAAATGTATAATATACAAACATGATGTTTAATAAAGAACCCCTACATTTTTTGATAAGTGCTGTGGGATCTTTTACATTTACTTGATCTACCACCAACTCAAGCACATGGGACCTCTGTTTAACATCTAAGCCAAAGGACGACACACTTGGGAGCACAGCACCCACCTTATGCTGCCCTACTGTCAACTGTCACCATCTCTCTCAATTCAGTGACACTCTCCTACCTTCTTTGACAGTCATACCTGCCTGTCACAGGTCTTCTCTCACACAATCCTTCCATTTCTTTGCTGGACACTCTTGTTTCCTCCTGCCTTCGTTCTGTCTTCTCCAAATCTTTTTCAACAGACTGTCTTTTGCTTTTCTGTACATGCACCTGAACCACAGTAATCTGTTCTTTTTCACTTCTCTACAGTTGCAGCTACTTTGAATTCTGCTCTGATCTCCCTCTTTCTTCATCTCACTTATTATGCATCCTACCACCCATCTCAGGCACTTCATCTCCATTACCTTCAGCTCTGTGCCTTTACTGCCCAGGTTTCTGTACCATCTAGTAGTACTGGTTGCAAAACTGGTTTGTACACCTTAATTTTCAGGTTATTTGGCATTCTTGTGTTATATAGCACTCATACCTCTCAACCTCTTAGCACAAGAAATCTGGACAAAGCCTAAAATAATGGGGGACAAAATCCCAATTATAAGGACAGATTTTAAACATTGCTCTTACACGCTTATAGAATAACAAGTTTTGTGTTAGCATGCATTTTTGGAAAAATATGAAATCTGAAACTCAAATGTTGTCATTATTTAGTGACTTCATTCTTCAGTGACTAGCCAGAAAACTACAAATTTAAAGAGAAACAGACCAATAAGTCACCATAAGAAAATCAAAATGTGTTGCTGTGTCTTCAGTGTGTGCTAGCAACAGTAGGGCATAACAGATCACATTAATATCCTGTTTTACAGTGGATTTAGCTGCTTAGTATTTCCTTGTGCTGAGGTGACTCACCCTCGCAGTACATACACTAGTAAGGAGCCATTTATCTAACCTTGTTGTCAATTTGATTCTAACTCTTTTTCCTATGTGTTACTAATGCTGCTTCAGTACACCAAGGCCACACACTCAAGAGGCACAACTTGATTGGAGGAAGATGAAGATGGGAGGGCAGCACTGACTATGTTCTGTATTAAAAAGTCAGGTTTCAGTGTCTGAGTGCCAGGAAATGACAGGTCTGGTGCTGCACTTATGTGACAGTGTTATCCTCAGTGTACATGTACCCATTGTAAGTATATCAACAACAGATCAGCAGACAGTTATAAAATGATTCTTAACTACTTTTTACTTATTCATTTGCAATATGGTTTTTAGTCTAATTATATACAGTTCCTGCATAATAAATGGAAAAATACTTACATTAAAGATCTATCCAGGCTGGAATGGGTTGTATAACACATCCTTCTCTTCACTTCCCCAACAGCCATTAATTAAACTGTTTCTCACCACTGCTTGCTCATTGAACTGGGGACTAACGTGCAAAGCAATATCATTGGAGCATCTACCCCTACAGGTGAAATGAAAACTACAAAATACAAAAATAAACAGAGTAATGAAATGTCAGTCTAGTGGACTGTATTCTAAACATTTTTTTTATATTATGGATGTACAAAAAATGCCATTCCATTGTGCAAAAGTACAGTATAGCACATGTATCTGTCACATACTAGTATATCACCAACATCTATAATCTGTACTTGTACCTGAGTCTGGCTGATCCTGGCCAAGAGACTAAGTAAAGATGGGCTTTTAGAAGTTAGTGTACTGTATGAAATAATTTGAGGTTACTGAAATACTAAAATTCACTACAATATGAACTATCAGGTGACATGCACTGCATTGAAAAGGGACTTTTGTAAAAGTGGGAATTAGTGGATTCTAGCATTCATTACCATTTTGGAAAAATCCCCAGATTGGAGAGAGTTATTTTCTGTGTGAAAGAGTTATGGATTGGGAAAGTCTGTTAATGCATGTGAGATTGCCTGAGAAATATGTAGGACAGCATTTAACAGTATACAGTAATTTAACCAAACCACTGGATTAAGGATTCTCTTTCTTTAAACCATCTTTGGTCTGTGATATGCTATTTCATCTTCTAGTTTTGCAGACCTAATAATTTTGCTGCATTTAAGGTGATATCTAAAAAAATATATGATTGCAATAGTTAAAGTGCTTGCAAAATCCTTTGGTGCACAGACAATCTGGGTAATAATGTACCACAGAAGGCCAGTAATGTGTCTGCCCTCTCCTCATCTGCACAGTTTTTCTTCAGTAGGTCTTACTGGTCAGGCAGCCCAAAGTATGTGTAACATGGTGTTTCTCAGCTTCTTGGATCTCAGTATGGATGTTGTACACTTAAAATATAATACAGTAACAAAGGCCATTCACAAATGAAAAAGTGGCTTGATAATGCAAAAGGGTAGTGAGTGTATATATATATATATATGGTTCTACCTCACATAAACGAAACACCACAACACCGACAACGCAATCACCGACACCACATAACCGACAGTACAAAAACACGAAATCCCACATGCCCGACAACGAAATAACCGACGGTACACAAACACGAAACCTCATACACTTCACACACCACAATCAACAACCAAAACACATTCCCCGTCCAAAACCACATACACAACACAAGCACACCAAAATCCTACAAACCCACACTAAACCATACATACACAACTACCTACAACCCTGACCCAAACCCTAACCCTAAGGTCCGTCACTACCGACACTTACCTGACCGCTCCTAACCTAACTCACTTATCCCGCTAACCCAAACACAATCACTACAAGACACTTACCTGACCGCTCCCTAACCCTAACTCACTTATCCCACCCCTAACCCAAACACAATCACTACCGCACACTTACCTGACCCGCTCCCTAACCCTAACTCACTTAACCCACCCCTATCCCCACATACCTTACTCGCACCCTATCGTCCGTCACTACCGCATACTTACACAGCCTTTTCCCATTTCGGCATCCTCGGCGTCGGTGCTTTCATCCGTCGGGTCGGTCTTCTGCTTGTCGATCTTCTAGGTCCCGTCGCGTCGGTCTTCTGCGCTGTCGATCTTCTGGGGCTCGCGATTTCCCTGTCGATGTTCCGGCGTGTCGTTGAAGTGAGGTAGAACCATATATATATATATATAGGTCTACTTTTTAATTTCGAAAGACCAACATCTCGAGTTTTGAGATACCAAACTCAAAACATTGAGATTTTGGAATCTTGAAAGTAAAAAGTGCAAAAAAAAAAAAAAACAACTAAAATAATGTTTTTCCAGGGGGGCAAGCCCCCCTGCACCCCCCTCTACTTAAATATACCAACTCTGAGATTGTGCTGTAGTGAAGAGAACGATAAGCAGAACAGGAGCATTACCGTTCTCTTCACTGTAGCGCGATCTCGGAGTGGGTGTATTTAAGTGTGTGTGTGGGGGGAGCAGCCCTCCCATGTGGGGGTGCAGGGGGGCTTGCTCCCCTGCAAAAACATTATTTTAACTGTTTTATTTATTTATTTTTCTCATTTCTTAATTTCGAGATTCCAAAATCTCGACTTTCTGGGATCGGTATTTTGAAAGTCGAGATTTTGGTCTTTCGAAATTAAAAAGTGGACCCACATATATATATATATATATATATATATATATATATATATATGGGTTCCTATTATTTCCTCAAAGAGGTGTTCTAACGAAGGCCTCTTAATTGAACTTGAAAGTGTAAAATTTGAAAACATCGAACATCCACATAAGCAATTTCTTTCCTTGGGAAAGAAATTGCTTGGCCATCCTCATCAGCTTGCTGTTTTCCCCACTGTAGTGTGATCTCAGAGTTGGTATATTTAGTTAGGGGGGGGGGCACAGTTAAGGGGTGTGGGGGGAAAGCTCCCCACTTTGTAGTGTTTGTGGTTATTTATTGGTGTTTGTAGGGCAAGCAATTTCTTTCCAAGGGAAAGAAATCGCTAATGTGGAGGTTCGATATTTTGAAAGTTCACGGATTTAGGGTTGATGAAGAGGCGTTCGATGGAATGCCTCTTTGAGGAGATAATATAGACCCATATATATATATATATATATATATATATATATATATATATATATATATACCCTTTTGCATTATCAAGCCACTCTTTCATTTGTGAATGACTTTTGTCACTATATTATATTTTAAGTGTACAACATCCATACTGAGATGCAGGAAGCTGAGAGACATATGATTGCAATTAGGTAACATGGTAGGATATGGGTAGATGGTTATTGAAGACCTTACCGTATTTTCCATCGGGACATACTGTCATGAATGTGGCTGAGCATATTTACATCTGTATAAATGGAAGTTTTCTGAAAAGCTTATTGTAGGAACTGTTTACTGAAATACGCTTTTGAAACATAAATTAATGACACATACATATGTAAATGAATAGATAAGAGTTTCAGAAGGCATTTGGAAGCTTAGCTGGAGAAACATAGAAGAAAAATTGGAATACTGTTTCTGTTTTGGACATGGACCTTTTCTCACTCCAGCCTAATGGGAATGTCACACTTCCTATGGCAAGATAGCCAGATAATGTGCTGTATCACTGGATACAATTTTTAATTAGTGGACTAAAGTCCTCCAAATTGGTTGGGACTGGCCTATTTTAACAGTGTTACTGTCATTTTAATGAAAAACTGTCATGGTAGGCATCCTGATTAAGAATAAATTTTATCCCTCAGAGATGGTGTGACCTTCAGAGCCATAACTGCTTTGGGGCAAAGAGGGTGCTGCCCTGGGAATAAGAAGTCAGGGAGCATAACTAGGGTAGATTTTTATTAGGTGTTTTGTGCCTCACCCCCCTCGTTTGGGGAATGGCTCCATATCAGAAGGGGAAAAATCTGCTACTGTAAGTTCCCATGTGTTCTAAATTAATACAAGATTCTGACAAAAAAAGAGCAAGTTCTAAAACTCATTCTTTTAAAGTGTTTTTGCAGAAGGCTTTGCTCCCTACATCCCTGCAACTTATATATACTGATTCTAAGACTGCATTATCTCATAATACTGCCCCCCCAATCTGAGGCACTGCATTCTCAGGATTAGTATATGTACATCCACCTGGTCACACTTACATTTTCACTGTTTAGAATAATGGAATAACCATTCCTGGGGTTTCAGCAGGCACTGAGGGACCTTCCCTCTTACCTAATTACAATCAGTTTCAGGTTCACACCTTCACTGAGGAAAGGAAGCAGCCACAATTAATTGTAGTTTCATGAAAATAGTTTTAGATATAATAATGTGATTCTTTTTTAATAACATGTGTTGCTATTTACTATTCGCAGGTGGATTTATCCATAATCACCTGTGCCTTTTCTGATAATGTTTCTGATGTGAGGTGCTGCAAAATGTACTGAGCACTAAATCATTGGGACAATTTTTTTTTTTTACTTTATATGGTAGAGAATGAGTAGAAGCTTTTTCATCTCATAAGTCATAGATGTCTCTAGCCAGTTGTAGAATATTTGTTTTCATAAAAATAAGTGGCCTATTAAAGAGTATACTGAGGTATCTTAGATTACCTAAGACTTATACAATATCTAAATCATTTAAAGAAGCCCTGGAATAGGTATTTATTAAATTAGATACTTAATAAATATATTATTTAAGAATATTCTGAAGAATGTATTTATTTATGTTTTTTTTTTTACTTGGGTAATGTGCTGATCTAGAAGGGACCTTTACCAATGTTACTCAGTTACTGAGCACAGATTTACATTATGTTGAGAACAAATAAAATTCAGTTCACAAGTAGTAGATTGGCCATCTTCCGGTGCTGTCAGAAATCCGACCTAGCAAACCACTGGCAGAAGTATTGTAGAAGTGCCAGAGGACTGTAACACAGCAGGTCCGGTACCCTTGTACATGACTTGGAGGAGGCAGAAACAATCTAACCAGCTATTGCATCAACAGTAGCTGAAAAAGTCATGGAGACAATCCTGAGAGAAAAGATAATAGGATTTTGGAGGACAACAATTTCCACATTCCAGGACATCAATCAACATGGATTCATGGGCAGAATGAGCTGTCAGTCAAACCAGAGCTAGTTTTATGACTAAGGTAGGTGAACTTAACATGGGAATACCAGCAGATGTAGTCTACTTGGACTTCATTAAGACCCTTGACTTAGTCCCACACAGACGTCTACAGGAAAACTAGAAGGGTCGTGGTAGGACTAGTATTAAGGAGACAAATGACTGCATGGTTGAATGGTGGGATGCATGTGTTGTGATGAGAGAGACAGTATCGGGAATTAGGAAAGTCATTAGTAGAGTGCTGTAGTGGCTGTCTTTGGTCCAGTTCTCTTCAGTGTGTTTTTCTCAGTTTCCATATGCATACCTCTCAACCTGTAAGCCCCACAAATATGGATAAAGACAAAAATAATAGTGGGACAAAGATCCAAAAAAAGGGACACTTTTATTATTTTTTTACAACAATGCTCTTATAAACTTAGAAATTTTCTAGAATAACAAGCCCTGCATTAGCATGCATTTTTTGAAGGATATGAAGTCTAAAATTCAAATGTATATTACTATTTAATGACGTTGATCCTCAATGATTTGCCAGGAAACCACATATTTTATGGGAAACAGGCCACAAATAAGAGGCAAAAAATCTGAACAGTTGAGAGTTATGTCTGAGAAACAGAGAATACTATCTCCAGTTTGCTGATGACAGAAATAACTACAGCAGTGGGGGATATGGGAAGAGTCTAGGGTAGGATTTGAAAAAGCTCACATGTGGGTAGAGATGTGGCAGAAAAGGTTCAGTACAAACAAATATAGAGTGTTGCACTCAGGCCACAGCAGCCCTAGTGTTAAATGTCAGCTGAGGAAGTGCAACTGATGATACCAGAGCAGGATAATATATGGGGGGTGTTTATCATACCTGGACTGTACCACCAAGGACAGAGGGAGAGGACAGTAGCAGCAGCAAACAGAGGTTTGTATGTATTCTGAAGGGAAAACAGATTCCAGAAGTAGGAGAGTACTGGTCTTTAGGGATCTGGTACCTTGGCTACTGCATGCAGCACTGGGTGTTATGTCTGGAAAGGGACATCAGCAGCTGGAAAAAACCCCAAGGAAATATATTTGAAACATCTGTGGGGTGGAGGGGAAAAGGATATGGCCCAAGATTAGAGGAGCTAGAACTCTTCTTACCTAAGACAAGAAAAGAGAAGGGAGGCATTATATTTATGCACATGGTATCAGGCAGTTATGAAAAGGTAACAAAAACCACAAACCAGTGACCACCAATAAAAGTAGAAATCTTTATTCTCTCTCTCTCTCTGATGTCTCAGCTGAAATGCCTTTAAGGAGGAATAAACATTATGAAAAGGTACCCTAAACTGGGGGGAAGGTGGGAGAGGAGGGGGCAGAAGCAGCAGTTTACAGGTACTAACTACTCAATGATGTCCAAACAGTTTTCAGATTCATAGAATGTGTGTTATGGAGAGGGGACGTCACAGATAGTAAAAAGTGTGTGAACCAGCTGGAGAGATGGGAAGGGAAAAGTTAGGAAAGGAGGCATAGTACAAAGTTAAATACACTTAATTTTTTTGTTTTCTTTTTCTACTGGCTGTAGGGCACCTGTGATTTTTACAGCATAATATTGATCCTCAATTATTTTAGAAAGTTAAATATTTTGTTTCACTAAAAATTCTATTGAGTTTCTTCTTCCTTTATTCTTCCATCAATATGATTTAAGGCAGTCACTGTGTCTTCTATAAAATCCCTTGGTTTTTCAGTCATATAGTTTAGTATTTCTCTCTGTTTTAGGCTGTTGTCTTGTAAGTTGTTCAACTTCTTTTGAAGCTGGACATTTTTAAAGTGAAGTCCTTTACAAAGATTAAGATTTGTTAGAAGGCATTCTTTAAAAACATTTCTCCATGGCATGTCTTTGAAGCACATATTTATTAATACAGTTCGAGTCAGTGTTCAATGGAAAGTTGTATTTGGTAAGAAAATGCTATACCCTATTGTTTCCATAAATGCTCAGAATTTCCTGTTTAGAATTGTTTATCTTCCTTATTGTCAAATGTATTGTTACTTTCCAATCAAAGTTTGATTCTTTCTACAGAAATGACATCATACCTCCCAAGCATACCTCATTATGAAGAAGATTCCTCACTTTGTCTTTAAAAGTCCATGTTCCTCATTGTTCCTCATTGAAAGGGTCTGTCACACAATCAGTATTAAGAAAATTTTAAAAGGATACCCATAGTAAACAATACTAAATCATGTTAATTCATCTAAAGAACTTTGTATAGGTATAAAGTAACATATTTGCCCATCCTGTGAGCTTCCTAGTTGAAGTTAGTATGCTGTCAGCAAGTATTCCACATTTTGCCCATTTGTTCCTGTTAAATAAAATTAAGAATTCAATACACAGGAGGTTCAGATTCAAAAGTTTACTAGTGTACACCAGGAGGCAAAAAACATACAAGTACAGAATTTTGTCTGACATGAAACAGGAAGCACACAATTTTATATAGGTTTAACATTTAAGCTATGCCCACCTTACTGACGTGATATGTCACAGGGCATCTACATCACTTTAGCTTACAGTCCTTTATTCATTAAATCTGCTGATGCTGTATATTTTAAAAAAAATTTCCTCTAGATACAATACGGCCTTGCTATCCAGCTGGTCAGTCATAATGTCTTTCTGTAAAGTTACTTGTTCAAGGTTTCATATTAGTTCGAATACAATAGCAGCTTCAGTCTTTTAATACACGTCTTTGTTCTCTGTTACACTTTCTCACACAGCTGCGTGCTATCTTAGTAACACATATACAAGGCCAAATCATTCCAACAGGAAAGAGCAGAAGATTTCATTATTTCACACACTTAATTTCCTGACCCAACAGATAATCACTTGTGAAAAGCATAAACATTAAAACTTGCTAAGCTAGCATACTGCCAGGGTCAGAGATCAGCTTTGCTTCAAGCCACACTGCAGTTTCAAAACTACTTACATTTACACATGAATTAATCTGTACTGTTATATGATTAATAGAATAAAATGCATTATATACTACTTTGCTTTTAAACTAGCATTTCTCATATATTTAAATACACATTTTTCTAACATTTTCCCCCCTATTAATACTTTTTATTCTATTTTGAAGTATGCATAGTGTCATTTCATCTCCTAGCCTTTCCCACTCAGGATTTTCAGCTAGGTGAGTCATTCAATCTATACTTCAGAAAAAGCATCATCTGAGATCTTTCAATCTCGATATCTTGGTAAAAAGTTTCAGTAACAGATACATCAATAAAATCTTTGATTAATCTTTTCATGCAGGGAATTCCACAGCAAACACATGCTCCTTTTAGGAGTATACCCACACAAATGGCAATCAGAATATTCATTAGGATGGAACCCCACACCCCAAATAGATTCTGGAAAAAGTCCGTCAGTGGGCTTGGGCCTGGTTCAGTCATGGCTGATACTTGCTGAATTACCTCTAGGTGGTTATTAATCTCATGACGATTGTCAGGAATATAAGCACAGCATTCTTCTTTGATAAGTGCACACGTACCACCTCTCGCCGCTAGGGTGAAGTCAAGAGCCATCCGATTTTGAAGCACAACAGTTCTCATTGCATTCAGTTCATCAGTCACCAGTTCTAGGGTGGAAAAAGTTGCATTACTCATTACTTTGAGAAGTTTCGACAACTTCCTCAGCTCCCAGATCGATTTGACTGCTCCATAGGCTGGGAATATTCCTGCCCAGGATATAACACTGTCACTCAAGTCCATATGAGTCAATTCGCTTTTGTCTTTTACTGAATTGTGGTCTTTCCAGCCAGCTTCGATCTTTCCAACTGGATTCACAGGTTTTTTAACTGAACCTTCGGGTTTTCGGGCTGTTTCTCTTATGTTTTGTATCTTACCCAACGGTAATTCTGCAGTATGTCTTATTGCCGGAACCAAGTAACCCAAAAAACAACTGCCGGACCAATTCTCAGGTAACCATTTATATGCCTTTTTCCCACAAATAAAATAACAGTTTTCTACTTTAGTACTAATACGCATCAGCCCTGCATGAAACATTTTTTGATCTATAACTGACAATTGTTTAAACAGAACTGGATTTTTTTGAATGTCATTCATAGTTGTTTTCAATGAGTTCAAATACGAGTCATAATTAGTATTGCAAAAAGTATTGCCATTACTATTCTTAATATAACATCGGTAAGATATGGTTATATTACAATTGCTCCAGCCCACCTGGAGGGTGACATTTTTGAAAAAACATACAATTCCTTTTTGTGTGACAGGTAAAAATAAAGCTATTTTGTCCCGTGATCTCACAGTTCCTGTATCAAAAAGTAAATTCTACCAAGTCTCATTTATCCCCAAAGGGACAGCGGACATTATCAGTCCTCCATATGCTGTCGGTATAGCTGTACAAACCCAGCAATTTCAAATGTTCATAGTCTCTGCATATACACGTTTCATGGCTAGGTATGTGTTAAAATTTGGATGCCAGTCTATAGACGTTTCATCACGCCTTCCCACTTTCACTTGTGTGGTTGTGTGTAGGATAAACCACAACAAGAGGAAAATTGTTACAATTACAGTCAATAAATGTACACTCAACAAAATGATTATGCAACATCTCTGGGGTTGATCTAAATTTCTATTCGCTTTGTTTTTGGCCATCTCGGTCTGGTTGTGTATCAGTCACAAAGTTTTTATCAAGTTGAAAGTTCTTTACCGGTTTACAATGTGTCAAATGAACCCAGGACGTCCTCTCGGCCACTCTGACTGCAGTAGGTGTTGCCAGCAGAACCTGGTACGGTCCCTCCCACTTTGGACTCGCCCAATTCTTTCTTTTCATCACTTTCAGCCAGATCCACGACCCTGGGGCCAAGACTGCTTCCACCGGTCTGGTTTGTTCCTTATCTGAAAAAGAGTTAAACTGCAAAACAGATTTATTTGTTAACAGTTTCCTCATATAACTAGCTAATGAACTGTCAGCCTCTTGCTTTGCAGGCATGAGAGCTTTCCACTGAGGTACATAATATGCTCTCCCAAAAACCATTTCAAAGGGAGTCAAACCCTTTACATTTGGAACTGTTCTCATACTCAGCAGTGCTAAAGGCAGACAGTATATCCAGTTCTTTTGGGTTTCCTCAACTAGTTTCCTTAGCTTATTTTTTAGGGTACCATTGTTCCTTTCCACCAGTCCTGCTGACTGTGGGTGGTAGGCACAATGGTTCTTTAAGGAGATACCAAAAAATCTCCCAAGCTGGTGGATTGTCTGATTTACAAAATGTGTGCCATTGTCACTATAAATCCTTTCCGAAATGCCAAATCTAGGGATTACTTCTTTTATCAGGGCTTTCGCCACTGTTGCTGCATCTGGGTTTTTGGTTGGAAAAGCTTCTACCCATTTAGAAAACATGTCTACAATAACTAAACAAAACTTTTTCCCTTCACATTTATTGAATTCTATGAAATCCATACAAATAGTATGGAATGGGTATGGTGGTATAGGAAAACTTCCTTGCTTGGTTTTAAATGCTCCTTGTGCATGATGTTTGTTACAAGTATGACAAGCTGCACAAAATTTTTTTGTGTAGTTTGTGTATCCATATGTTTGGAATATTCGATTTACTAACTGTACAATCCCCCCTGTTGAGACATGGCACTGCCCATGGCTCAACAAAGCTGCATATCTAAATAAATTAGACGGCAATATCGGTTTTCTTTCTTTGAAATGTACAGTCCATTCTCAAGAATTGCACCTCGTTTTACCCATTTTGTTTTTCTGCTTTTGTAGTAAGCGTCTGCATTGTTTTAACATGTCTAAATCTAAAATCTCAGAGGGTTGTAATTCCTCATTTAAAAGTAAAGTTTCTGAGTCTGAGTCTGCTTGCTTTGCAGCTGCATCAGCTCGTGCATTGCCTTTCGAAATCTTATCCTGTTGTTTTGTATGAGCTACACATTTACAAATAGCTACTTTGGTAGGTAACTGAATAGATTCTAATAACTCCAAAATAAATTGCGCATGATTAATAGGTTTTCCACTAGATGTTATCATTCCTCTATTTTTCCATTGTTGTGCAAATACATGTACTGTAGAAAAAGTATACTGACTATCAGTATATATGTTCACACTCTTGTTTTGCTAAAGTACATGCCTCGTCAAAGCTATCAATTCTGCTGCTTGTGCAGATAAGTTGTGTGGTAAGGATTGAGCTTCTAAAATTTCAGTGTCTGTAACTACTGCATACCCCACCAGATTCTTCCCTGTAGGACCCCTTCTGCATGAGCCATCCACGTAATATGTCACCTCGGCATTATCCAAGGGCATATCTGTAAGATCTTGTCTAGGTAAAGCTAACTGTTCAATTTCCTGCAGGCAGCTGTGTGGTGTGCCCTCCGCAGGAGTTGGAAGTAATGTTGATGGGTTCAATGTTGTACATCGTTCAATTGTCATATGAGGTTGGCTCAGCAGTATAGTCATACATGAAATATGTCTAGCAGGAGAAAGGTATGCCACTTTCTCTTGCAGTAAAATGATTGCAACTGCATGAGGCACTCTCAATGTGAGAGGGTGGAATAACACCACTGAGGCCAAAGCCTGTACTGCCATTGCAGCTGCAACTACTGTTTGTACACAGTGAGGCAAAGATCGCGCCACTGGGTCTAACTGTGATGAATAGTAGGCTATGGGGCGTTGCTTGTCCCCATGTTGTTGCATCAATACTGACGTCATATATCCTTGCTTACAATCTACGGTCTGAAAGAACCGTTTGTGATAATTTGGAAGTCCTAAAACTAATGAAGAAGCTATCAACTGCTTCAACCTGCAGAAAGCCATCTCTGCTTCGGGTGTCCATTGTAAGATATCTTGTGCTGCCATTGGTGTCTTATATTTATTTATTTATTATTTATTTATTTTTATTTTTATTTTATATTTGTTAACTAGTTATTCTAACTTCCTTCTCTCCTTCCATTACATTCACAGGTTGTCCCTCGCCCAAACCATTCGCGGCCTCCCAAGACCCAATCCGCTCACCTCAGCGAACACCCGGACCTGCATAAGGACTACAATAGACAGCCAGCCCAACCACTTCTTTGTTACTGGGTAAAAAAATTGTGCATTCTTCTCTGCTAAACAGTTATCAGTTTAGTGCTAGTCCTTGGTACCTGGCAGTGCCGATAAAATATAATTATTGCCCTAGCTACAAATACCTGAGGTCTGCTTCTTGACTGCATAGCCACAAACTGCTGTTTAAGTCACAAACTGCTGCCTAAGTTACTCCTGGCGGTGGATGCCCCGCTCCGCTTCGCCCTCGCTTCGCTCGGGCTCCGCTCCGCTCCCCTCCCTGCCCCATATCCCACCCTACATTTATAGGTATAGCCAGACCCTCCCACTTTTTCCCTAGCAAATCCAAACCTCCCGTGACTCACCCTACTACTCCTCCCACCCCAAGGCCCACCCACCTTAACAAATCTAACACCAAACCTCCTCCCCTTCCTATATCTTCTCCCTATCCCCATCATGGCCAAATTCATCCATTTCATTACCCCTCTCACTACAATACTACTTATCACCATCTACTCCTTAACTAAGTATGAAAATCAATCTTTGGCAGGAATCCCCTTCCATAATGGCCTCACTAACTCCCAATCATATCACTATGTTATTCCTATTGCACCTCCACTCTACCAAGGCAAAACAATATTCATCAAAAAAGAGTCCATCTCACACTCCACCACCCCAAAACACCAACCAACAAAACCAACCTCAAATTAATATCTAAACTTCAAAGATTTTTAGTTTACCTGAAAACTAGTATAATCATCTATGGTGACGTCCATCCGAACCCAGGCCCCCCTACAGTGCCAAACTCTAACCCCTCTAACTTAACCCGTAAATCTACCGACTCCCTTCTAATATTACATCTTAACCTTAGAAGCATTAATAACAAAATTCACACCCTACATGCAATGATAGCTACTCACTCCCCTGACATTATGTGTCTAACTGAAACCTGGCTAAAACCCTCCACTAAAGATCAAGAGATCCTTCCACCCGGATATAATATCTTCAGGGCTGATCGTGTAAAGAAAAAAATGGGAGGAAGAGCTGTCATGTTTAAAAATACCCTAAATATCCATAGGAATCAAGTACAACCACCTACAATCTCTAACTTAGAACTAATTGCCCTAAAGATTTGCCTTAACACTCAAAAATGCCTCAACCTCATAGTTACCTATATCCCACCTGGGAAGAACACAGAACATTTAGAGCAAACCTTGTGCTGGTTAACCACCAACTACCCACAAGAAACCGTAGTACTTGGGGACGTTAATATTGACTGGTCTCTCTGCTCCACCCACACAACCCCACAACCCATTAACTTATATGGATTTTCCCAACATATTCTATCCCCTACCAGATTAGGCAATTCTCTCCAAAAAGAAAGTACCATTGACTGGATCCTTACCAATAGAGATTCAAGCAACTATACTACAGGCACCCTTCCCAATGACCTCAGTGACCACCTTATAACTTATATTATTAAACACAAATGCCCTACTTCCAACCCCCCGGTATATAGACTAATTAGAAACAAAAGAAATTTATCCCACAACAATTTCTTGCTGAACTAAAATGTTGTAACTGGACCTTATTAAGAACTCTACCCCTCCAGGAGAGTGTGACCTACTTCAACAACACATCCCTTAAGATACTTGACTCCCATGCCCCACATAGACAAATTAGACCTAAAAGTCGTATAGCTCCCTGGCTTACTAAAGAAACAAAAACTAAAATTAAACTCCGTGACCAAGCCTGGGACAAATGGAGAGCAACAAAAACCCCCCAAGATAGAACTAAGTTTCAACATCTAAGAAATACTACTAAAACAGCCGTTACCCTAGACAAAAAGCAATACTTCTGCCACCTCCAGCAGAAACACCAGAACAACCCAAAGAAATTTTGGGCATGTTTTAACAACCTCCAGCACCCAGGTAAAACTACTACACCAACCCCTGAGAAACTCATTGAGAAAGGACAGGAAGAAATAGCCAATGACTTTAACTCTTTCTTCACCGAGACTATCCAAACCCTCGCCAGTCAACTAACCTCCTCACCCCCACCTGCTACACAACCCCTTGTTTAGGCCCCTACCCCTTTCACTTTTAAGCCGGTCTCCACATCATACATAAGTACTCTCTTAAAAAAGCTAAAACCAACCACCCTAGCAGCTGATCACCTCCCAGCAGAATTCTTACAAATTGCGTCTGATGTTATTGCATACCCTATATCCATCCTTATCAATAGAACCATTACTGAAGCTAATATCCCCACTATTTGGAAGATTTCCTACATCATCCCGCTTCACAAAGGAGGCACCTCCACGGAAATATCAAACTATAGACCAATAGCGATACTGTCCCCAATAGCGAAAATTATGGAAAGATGTATCCACAAACAACTTCTTCACTACCTAACTTGCAATCATCTACTATCCAACACCCAGCACGGCTTCTGCCCCCACCATAGCACAACCACTGCCCTCCTTTCCTTTGTCGACTCCATTAATAAAAATCGCAATAGCAAACTTATATCCTCTGCCCTCTTTCTTGACCTGTCAAAAGCTTTCGATATGGTCAATCACCAGCTCCTTCTGTCCACCCTTGAAACCCTATATCTGGACACCCCATCACTAACCTGGTTCAAAGCTTACCTAACTGGTAGGCAACAGGCTGTCCTGTGGCAAAATAGACTATCAGGTCTGCTTCCTAATACCACTGGTGTCCCTCAGGGCTCAATATTGGGACCACTTCTATTTTCCATCTTCATTAACGACCTCCACTCAGTTATCCCTCAATCCACCTGCATCCAATACACCGATGACTCCACCTTAATCTGCTCAGATCTCTCCCTCCTCAACCTCCAAACCTCCACTCAACTCTGTTTTTCTCTAGTAGAAAAGTGGTTCACCGACCTCAAACTCCTACTCAACCCAACCAAAACCAAATTACTACTATTTTTCCCCAACGTCTTCTCTACCCCAGGAAAAGAACTCCCAAATACTGATAATACTACCTTCCATGTTAAATCTAATAATGGGACTATCATAACCCCTGTCACCAGTACCAAATTACTAGGAGTAACTATTGATTATAAGCTCAAATTTGACATCCACATTACTCAAACCGTAAAATCTGTGAACAAAAAACTAGGATCCATGTACAGAATAAAAAACTTTCTAACTCCTACTGCCAAACTAACCATTGCCCGCACGCACCTCCTCTCTACCCTCCTCTATGCCTCCCCAGTCCTTTCTTTCCTCAATAAGCGTGAACTAAACATGCTCTCTCTGGCCTATAACCACATTGCTAGATTCATAACAGGCTCTCCATATCGCACCCATCACTGTCACAACCTGAGGCAACTCGGCTGGTTGGAACTGCCAAACCTTCTCAAACTCAACCAACTCACTGAAGCATGTAAAATAATTAATCAACCAGATAGAACCCCATCTCTGTCTAGCATATTGATCCCATACACTAACCTAAATAGTCTCCGATCATCCAACAGCACCCAGATCCGAACCATTAAAGCAAATAATTCTGGCGGTGATGCCCTCTTTGCCAACTCCATTGGCAAACCATGGAACTCCCTCCCAAACAACCTTAGAAATACTACCTCTCATAACCAGTTCAAAAGCAACCTGAAAGATTATCTCAAGACACAATGGCTATGCCCATGTCCTGAACCTGACTAAACTAACACATCTAACTTTCTTATCAAATCTATCCAGACCACTATCCCCTTCTTTCTTGCTCCCAACTACTGATCTTGAAATCCTCTTTACCCAAAATATTAGCGGGTGACTCTTGAATTCGTATATATACTATTAGTATTTAACATATCTCTGCTATGTATACCAACCGATCTATCTTTGTCCCATAATTCTTCTATATAAAATCATACTTTTTATACTAATCTTGTAAATGTAACACGTCAGCTTGATTATACTTTTTTATAATCTTGTATTTTTTATAACCTGTATTTTTTATAACTTGTTTTTTCAACTTGTGATTTACCATTTATGTTGGAGCTTTTCTCCTCGGGCCTCTACTGAAAAAGGATATGTATCCAGCTAGACTAGCCCGGTTAACAAATATAAAATAAATAAAATAAATAAATAAATTCTACCTTCATTGGATATTACATATCCCAAGTATCTAACTTGTTTTCTCCAAAGTTGTAACTTACTTTTGTTTACTTTGTGTCCTTGTGTTGCTAAAAATTTCAATAATGCTACAGTATCTTCCCTGTACTGTTGCTGGGTGGGGGCTGCTAGCAAGATGTCATCTACGTAAAGTAGAATTTGACTACCTCCCAGTGGGCTAAACCCTGCCAGGTTGCTAGCCATTTCTTGTGCAAATATTGTTGGACTCTCACAATATCCCTGTGGTAGTCGAGTATACGTATACCTTTTACCCTGAAATGTAAATGCAAACCAATATTGACTATCAGGATGTATAGGTATTGAAAAGAAAGCATTGCTAATATCTACCACAGAGAAATACTTCTGCTGTGGTTCTAAATCGTTTAACAAGGTATGTGGGTCTGGCACCGTAGGTGCTCTAGGTATTACTGCATTATTTACAGCTTGTAAATCTTGTACCATCCGCCATTCCCCATTTGCTTTTTTAACAGGAAATAGGGGTGTATTACATGGTGAATCAGGAGATTCTACCAGTACTCCTTCTTTGAGTAATGCTGCTATTATAGGCTTAATTCCTATTTCTGCATCCTTTCTCAAAGGGTATTGTCTTTTCTGTGGTCTAAAAGCTGACTTTGGGGTAATTGTAACTGGTCCTGCTGTTCGAATCAGTCCTACATCTGACTTGCCTGTTGACCAAAGAGTTGTTGGAATTTCACATAAAGCCTTTTCTTCTTCTTGTAATAAGAATGCTAATCAGCTGTCCTCACTAGATTGCAAGTGTACAGCTGGATGTGTCTGTGTTAACCAATTCAGTTTTTGTTTTTGTATCCCTTGTTCTGATAGTTCTAAATCAGTCTATTTCTCCCATCTTGTTACTTTTTCTCCTAAGTCTGCCCATTTGACACTTTTGTTCTTTATCAAGCTGACATGTGGTAACCGATTTGATCTATACAATGCAAGGAATTCTTGAGGTAACGAACAGCTAACTACACTGTTCCCCTCAGTATCCCAGTACAAAGTACGCAAAACCAATCTAGTTGCACGATTTCTAAACAATTCTTGCTCATACTCTCTATCAGGTCCTGGTGTAGTACAGTAGTATAGAGTACAGTGTAACAAATGCTGTCGATCAGTGTCAAGGGAGGGCTTTACTGATGGCTACGTTCATCAATTCCTCGGTTACTGCCCTGGACCAGTCGTGACTAGGTCCTGGCTGTACCAGTAAAAGTTTCACCCTCGGTCGCACTACAAAGGTATCCATCTGTCTCTGTGCCTCCATACCTTGTACAGTTGGAACTACTGCTATGCCAAATATCTGCATAAGGTCCCTGCCCAATAGGTTTACTGGACACTTTGCAGAAACAACAATTTTACTTCTCTGGGTCATACCTGAAACAGGGTCAGTTATTGCTATATCATGGGAAAGCGGTTCCCTGTATAGCTGTCCATTTGACTTTTACTAGTATATAATCAGGTGATTCTGAATATTCTGGTAACTTGGAGGGGTGTATCAAAGTCCATGACGCTCCTGAGTCACACAGGAATTTGACTTCCCTTCCTTCCACCAGAAGTGTAACTTCCAGTTTCGTATCTGCTAAGTAGAGCTCTAAGCTCAATAATGCTAAGTCCAAAATTTCACTTTCTTCATCCTCCATATCTACTTGCACTTCCTCTACTCCTTCTATCACATTTACATTCATTTTCTGTTTAGTAACTTTTCTTGATGATTTCTGACTTTCACTTGATGTATCCTCACTATCATATAGTCAGTCCTCATCTCCCTTATCTTCTGTGATTACCTTTTTGTTTTGCCTACAATCCCTTGCTAGATGTCCCTTTTTCCCGCACTTGAAGCATTCACCTCTCTTTCTCCTCTCTTCAAAATCTTCTGATCGTTTGTCAGACTGTTTGTTTCCCTGGGCATTCTTCTTGCCCTTTTTACCTGACTGTAATACAAATACTTCAGCTCCATCTTCAGCAGTGAAGACTTGCCTTCTTTTCTTTTACTATTAAAATGTCTTTCAGCATGTCTAGCGTATTCGAGTAAGGCTTGTAGCCTCCCTGTTCGATGGTCTATCATATGCTTCGTAATGAAGCTACTAATAGGTGCAATTTAACCTTTCAAAAATGCATTTTTTAATTGTTGTTCATACAGGGAATCATTTGTTTGGTTCTCAGGAACCGACATACCGCTATGATTATTAAAACATTCTAATAATCTAGCATAGTACCCATCTATTGTCTCATTTTCCTGTTGTATGCATTGATTAATGCAAGTCCAGTCTGCTCTAGGTTTCCATTTCTCAGAGATTCGGTCTGTCAGACCTTTCACTCTGTTGTCTAACTCCACATCACAATGTGGGAGTGGTCTAAGCTCTGCATTACGAGGATTCCAGGTGCCACAAATCATGTGCCAATCTGGACCTATAATTTGTCTTACTACTTTTTCTACTTCTTCCCCATTCAAGTGGTAACTCAACCTCATGCCTTGTAAATCTTCTAAAAATTTCGTAAAATTAACTTTCGGATGGCGGATTCCCTCAGTAACCTTCCAGATATCTTCCGGTGTCCATGGTCTATATACTAAGAGTGTTGGGTCCTGCCCTTCCTGTCCTGCCTGAGGATTTGGAACTTCTATAAGTGGGCATATTTCTTCCTCACTCTCATCCTGTAGATTTCTCTCTATTTGGTATGATTCTGTGTCCCTATATGTTTTACGTGTTCAGGACCTAGTTTCAATAGGATCTCTAACAAATGGTTGTGGTCTTGCTGAAACTTCAGGATAACGCGGAGGCGGACCAGCCTGTCCACTCGCTTCATATCCTGAAAAGGGTAAGGGAGGGGGCAAGGGAGGAGGAGCTGTTGCTATTACTAAGTTATTATCCTCTTTGTCTAGAAATAATGTTTTTGAATTTTTCAGCTTCTGCTATCTACGATTTGCTTCCTCAATCCACCTGTGTGCCTGAGGAATACCTAATTGGCGTTGCCTTTTTGCCTGACCTCCCGCATCAGATTTAAGCTGTTTAAGGAGTTTTACTAGTGAAGTTTTATCTAGTTTACCATCAAATTCATATTTACTAACCCATTTCGTATAATACCTAACGTTATCAGAATGTTGTAATTGCATGTATTTTGCGTCTTCGGTTAGGGGCGGATCTCGCAAGGTTTTAGTGCACTGATTACCCACATCAAAGAAAATGTTACGTAACCCTTTTTTATCACGTGATATCAAGTTCTCAGTTCCTGTTCACAGTTTATCTAGAATAACTGCCTACCTTATTCTGTTACCCCGATCTATGACCAAATATACAATACTTCCTTTTGTCCCTGATCTGCAAAACAAATCTTGACAATAATATACTGTAATCTAGTCCCTGATCTAAAACAGAAAAAAGGCAAATTCTTCCTACCTAAGCCTCCGGTATTGAACTGTCCAAGTTCCGCTTTTCGGCCACAGATCAGAAAGTGGCCAGCCTCTTTACACACGACAATTCAGTCGGAGGACTTTTCACTCAAGAAGAACCATTTCGGTAACTTCTCCTGCGCAGTATTCGACCACCGATATGCTCTGATCTGCGGCTTACCAAGGGAATTCCATCTCCGAAGGACCAAACTGTTAAATAAAATTAAGAATTCAACACACAAGAGGTTCAGATTCAAAAGTTTACTAGTGTACACCAGGAGGCAAAAAACGTACAAGTACAGAATTTTGTCTGACATGAAACAGGAAGCACACAATTTTATATAGGTTTAACATTTAAGCTATGCCCACCTTACTGACGTGATATGTCACAGGGCATCTACATCACTTTAGCTTACAGTCCTTTATTCATTAAATCTGCTGATGCTGTATATTTTAAAAAACTTTTCCTCTAGATACAATCTGGCCTTGCTATCCAGCTGGTCAGTCATAATGTCTTTCTGTAAAGTTACTTGTTCAAGGTTTCATATCAGTTCGAATACAATAGCAGCTTCAGTCTTTTAATACACGTCTTTGTTCTCTGTTACACTTTCTCACACAGCTGCGTGCTATCTTAGTAACACATATACAAGGTCAAATCATTCCAACAGGAAAGAGCAGAAGATTTCATTATTTCACACACTTAATTTCCTGACCCAGCAGATAATCACTTGTGAAAAGCATAAACATTAAAACTTGCTAAGCTAGCATTCTGCCAGGGTCAGAGATCAGCTTTGCTTCAAGCCACACTGCAGTTTCAAAACTACTTACATTTACACATGAATTAATCTGTACTGTTATATGATTAATGGAATAAAATGCATTATATACTACTTTGCTTTTAAACTAGCATTTCTCATATATTTAAATACACATTTTTCTAACAGTTCCACATTATGAGAGGTAGTGCTCCACATTCTGCAGATGAAAGGTTGAGAGCTGCTCGTATCACATGTGCTGCTACATGGTGGACATGTTGGATCCTATTCAGTACTCCTAGGCTTGACTGTAATAGATTTACTGTGTTAAATAGTAACAGCTGCAGACAGCTGCTTCTATTTAGCATTTTCAGCTATACAATTTTATGTATGTACATTTACTTATCTTTTTCTAACAGCTCTAATATCGACGTTGCCACTATGCACGTTGACAAGCTACAATGCATGCGCCGACCATTAATCTCAGTGCATGAAAAACTTTACAACAAAATGCAAAAGAAAACATCATTTTTTGCAGGGGGACTGCACCCCTCATGTGAGGGACTGCGCTTCCCCTTTCACCTGCTAATTATGTATTTTAAGTCCGAGATTTCACGATTCTCTGGGTTAGGGCAAATTCCCCAACCCTGTGACTTGTCATATCTGCTACTTTTGTCAATAGTTGTCAATAATCTGGTTAGTCGACCAAACTGTGTTGACTAAACAGATGTTGACTAAAGCACCATTCAACAAAATAGCAGAATGCATGAATGTGTGTGCATGTGTGTGTCTGTGTGTGTGTGTGTGTGTGTGTGTGTGTGTGTGTGTGTGTGTGTGTGTGTGTGTGTGTGTGTGTGTATGTGTCTGTTTAGATCCCAGTAAATATTTTAGATTCAGGATATCAAAACAGGTAACAACAGAGAACCTGGGAATATCAGTAGTAATCTTCTGATGTTTGAATGATTTTAATACTGTTTACTTTATCAAAAATAATTCATTTCATTATGAAATAATTGTTCTTATATCAAGTTAGGCAAAGGTTTACAGTAAAATGTTATTAGGCATTGTTCACACATTTTTTAATCAACATAAATTGAAAGTCCATTTTCCAAATCTAAATTAATATAATCAGAAAAGGAAATCAAATACAACAAATGCTATTCTGATGATAGCATGCATGTATGTGCTCTCATACACTATTGGGACAATACTCTTTGGATGACCCCATGGTGGGATAAATTAGTAATGTGATTTACCTTCAAATTATTTACAACCCTTTGGTTTCTGTTATCCTCTTATTATTTATTACTAACTAGCCTGATGACAGTTGATCTTAACTTACCTTAAGTGACATAATTCTAGTCTCTTATCTTTATAGAATATAAATAATTGTGAAACTAAAGATTAGACAGATGAGCATTAGGGATATAATCATCAATTACTGTCATCATGACTAATGTAATGATGAGTGTATCTTTATATAATGATAGTGGTCACCAAGAAATGTAAGTGTCTCAGTACGTTGCATAACTGACTCTGATGCTAAAAAGTTAGTTTAGAAGGTTGCAGATTTTATCCCTATGCTAGATATTTGGGGTTATATTCTAACAATATATACTGCAGTGAAACATGAGGAGGGAAATTCTGTACTTCTGAGGTGACATTCTTCAGCTGAAACATTAAATTGAGGTTCCATTTACCTGACCTGTTCATGCTTCAGCTGGATTTCAAAGTTCCCATTGTACTTTATAGATGAATTCCCAGTATGCTGGCTAATTTCCTTCATTTCCTGTAAACAATCCCCCGGGTTCTCAAAAGCTTGCACGGAGTGCAAGATCGGTGAAGGAGCTCAAGCAGGCAATATGTCTGCCGTGCGATCCAGGAACAGCCTGCAGGGGTGTGCACAAGTGCTCCTGCACTAATCCTGCACAGACTAAGCCCTGGTATGCAAATCACCCCATTTGCAGGAGAAATCTATGCAAATGAGTTGATATTGCAATCCAGGAAACTTGCAACAGTCCGTGCAAGACTAGTGCTATCTGCAGAAATGTACTTGGTTAATAACTGAGTACATTTCTGCAAATTCCAAAACGGAGCTGTGACAGCCCTAAATAAAGGCTGCATATCATGTAGTAAGCATGCCAATGGCCAAGTATAATGCCATTGGCATTGCAAACAAAACAAAAAATACAAAAATCAACTTTTATTTTTTTAGCCGATCTCGGCTGTTTAAGCATAGGGCAGTGGCGCACAAATGGGATCAGGGGGAAAATAATAAAATAAACCTAAAATAAGCAGTCTAACTAAAATCACTATTCTACCATGCAAGTCAATGGCAGGCAAAAGACAACCTGGCCAATGAGTAGTGGTTGCTAAGGGGGGAGGCTTAGTGTGAGACATGTAACTATGCATTAGCAGGCAATCCTATGCAAATGAAGGGAAGGATAGTGAATCCCAGTTTTCCCCAGCATGTGAGTCAGGTCCCAACAGTGTAAGAGTAGGAATAGCCTGGTGCAAGTTAGATGATATCATGGGTGTGTGTGTCAGGTATATTGTAAATGGATTGGAGCCCTGTGGCTCGGGTTTGCTCCTAGCTTAGCACAGCTAAGCTAGTGGGTGTGTCTAAACCTGCTTAACACTCTTTACAAAGCCTAAGCAGGTGTGTGCACCGTGCACCGGGTTTTACAGGAAGAAAAAAAAAGTTAAACCAGGAAATAGCAGCTGTGTGCACATTTGAGCACTCTGCGTGGTGCATACACGGGCTTAAACAGGAAGGCAATGGGAAAGGAAAACAGCAGTAGGAAGGTAATCTAGGAGAACTAGCATAGCTGGCAGGTGAAATGTATCAGAATCATCCAATTACACAGGCATCAGACCTGCCCAGCCCAGAACACTACTATAAACTAAGCAAACACCTTCCCCTCTGGTTTTTCCCACACTCTACACCACTGGTGTATACAAGCAGGGAAATTTTAACAAACAAACCTACAAAATGAGAAGGGCTGCAGCAGGCAACATAGAACAACATGTTCAAGAGGCTGAGGGTGGTGAGGATGTGAATGCTGCCGATCAACCCAGGAGAGGAGAAGAGTGGACAGACCCAGGGTAACCTACCAGGGGCTACATGAGCTGGAGATAGTGGAGCGCTATATGGTGGACAGAGACCTCCTACAGCAAATTGTTCAGCTGTGCCAGCCACACCTGACACACCAAACTGACCGAGGGGAACCCATCCCAGTGGATACCAAGGTATGTGTAGGCCTAGGAATACTAGCCATAGGTACCACCCAAAGCTCAACTGGGGATATCATGGGGATCTCACAGGCATCAGCATCCAGAATATTCCACCAGTTACTGGATGCCATGTCAGCACATGCCAGTGAGCACTTATATTTCCTCAACACCCTTGAGGTGTTGACCAGCAATATGCATCTCTTCCACCAAATAGCAGAATGCCCTGGGGTAGTGGGTGCTATAGACTGCACACACATACACATCAAAGCACCACCCAGTTATCAGGGTAGGGCCTACATCAACCACAGGGGCATCCCCTCCATCAACTGCCAGGTCGTATGTGATGTCCAGGGCATTATAATGAATGTGTGTGCTGGCTGCCCTGGAAGCTATGATGATTCCCACATATGGCATCTGATGCTGCTGTACCAGAGATTTGCCAATGGGGGCATCCCCTACGGTCACCTAGTGGGGGATGCTGGTTACACACTGGAGCCATGGCTGATGGCACCCATCAGAAATGCACACACATCCAAACAAGAATGCCATAAAGAGGCACATGCACAGACCAGACTTATAATAGAGCATGTGTTTGGGATGATCAAGTCACGGTTCCGGTGTCTGGACACATCTGGTGGAGCCTTGCAGTAGTCGCCAGCTACATGTACCCAAATTGTTATGGTATGTGCTATGCTAGAAACAGCTGCAGCAGGAACAGCATGGGGCAGGGCCACACAGACCCCCATCAATGCCAAGGCCTGCATAGGCACAGAGTGACTTGGAGGAGGAACAACCTGAGCCTGCCCCATTAGGCAGATGGTGGCATGCCCGGTATGCTGAGGCTGCGGCAAAGAGACAATGCATAGTACATACATTGACACAGTAGGGACCCAGGGAATAACACCTCTCTCTGACTCGCACATACAGTAAAAGGGATGCCAAAAATGACACTACCCCTGCTCAACCATGTATAGGGAGTGTACTATGTGCTTCCAACATAGGCAGCCCTCCAGCACCATCCGCATGTCTGGCACACCCTCAAGGTAAGCCAGTCAACCTACCAATTGCCAAATGGAGTAGAACGTGTCGTTATCTGTATCTATGGTATGGATGTGAGCATGTAAGGGAATTGGGTGGCTGAATGTTATGGCAGCAGACAGTAGACACCCATAGTTGTACCATGACATCTGTAACACATACTGTAGTCACCATAGTAGCCAGTACTACACAAGGTGACAAAACCCACTGCAGGAAATATGCTGAGCGACACGTGTGTCCATATGACCCACACATGCCAGTCAGGGTGGTTCACATACCCAACAACAGTCTCAGCCAGCAGGACAGATGTAGACAAACCCAAACAGGGCCTGTGCCATGGCCCCTGAATGATGGCTATGGTTAACCTCCTCCCCAGGACAACACAGACAGACTACAGCAGGGCAGGCAGTGGGATGTTAGTTCTGAAGGGTAGGAAGTCAGACAATAATATGTAGGGCAACCAACGCCATGATATGTAGTACATTGGTATGCATCTACTCAGCATGATAGTTAGCAATACAGAATGAAATGGAGTGCCTGACATACCAGTACAGTCATAGCAAATGTGTACAAGTGTCACGTGTGCCCCCCACATCCTACATAGTAATGTAATAACAGTCAGGTGTGCCCCCCCATCCTGTGTAGAAATGTAGAAATAGTCAGGTGAGCCCCCCCCCCACACTACGTAGTAATGTAATAACAGTCAGGTGTGCCCCCCAACCCTGTGTAGAAACGTAGAAATAGTCAGGTGAGCCCCCCCATCCTACATAGGAATATAATAACAGTTGGGTGTGCCCCCCCCAAACCTGTGTAGAAATGTAGAAATAGACAGGTGATCCCCCCATGTAGTAATGTAATAACAGTGAGGTGTGCCCCCCTATCCTGTGTAGAAATGTAGAAATTGTCAGGTGAGCCCCCCCCACCCTACGTAGTAATGTAATAACAGTCAGGTGTGCCCCCCAACCCTGTGTAGAAACATAGAAATAGTCAGGTGAGCCCCCACGTAGGCATGTAATAGTCAGGTGTGGCCCCCCAACTCTGTGTAGAAATGTAGAAATAGACAGATGTGCCCCGTCACCCTACATAGGAATGTAATAACAGTCAGGTGTGCCCCCCAACCCTGTGTAGAAATGTAGAAATGGACAGGTGTGCCCCTCCATATAGTAATGTAATAACAGTCAGGTGCGCCCCCTCGCATCCTGTGTAGAAATGTAGAAATTGTCGGCCGACCCCCCCCCCCCATCCTATGTAGAAATGTAGAAACAGTCAATGCCAAATGCTTGATGGATACTCTGCAGAAACAGCATGCCATCTGTCGTTGTACAACACCAAGGTCAGCACTGCAGTACAAACTACCTGGACTCGATCCACACATTAAATACAGAAAGCCATACTGGGCATGCTAACGCACACACAGAGAAATGAAGGCAATGCCAGTCAACAACGTACTGAAAGGTCATACTGGGCATGCTCACACACAAGCACATGAAGGCCATGTCTGCAAACACCAGTGGACCAGACATATCTGGCACTTGCAGTTGTTAGTGCAGACATTTGTTAGTATGCACCACGCATGCCTTGCACACACAGTGGATAGGAATACAAACATATATGTAAGGTCAACAGACTATAATAAGCCAAAGATAGACATACATAGATGTGTGGAAGAGGGTGACTGTGACAAGGAGCCATACAGGCCTGTCCCACCCAGCATACAGCCAAAGGGCCCCAACCACATGAGGTTCAGATGTCAATCACTGCAGATACTAGCCACCAGTATCTGTCAGGATTACAGACTATTGGTGCACATGCCAGCTGTGAAACATGACTGTACAAGGAAGTAGTCCTCTAGCAGCTGTATACACGTACCTGTGAAATATGACCCTGTGTGTGCCCGTATGTGGTGTGTCAACCTCTAGATGAATGGGTTTTGTCCCATGCACATACACTGCTCTCCCCATAGCCCTACTATGACAAGCCTGCTGAGGTCATCCACTGTGAAATACACCCTTGGGAGAGTTGTAGCCCAGTAATCTCTGTGGTGCGTACTATAACTTTGTACTGCTGTAGTGTGATAAAATAGGTAGGAGTTCAATGCCCAGACATGGCAACTGTGTGTCTGTCTGTGTAGAGGACAATGCTTTTTAGGGTAGTCACACTCCCTACAGTTCAAATGCTCAACTTTGGCAAGGCTGCTGATGTCATCCACCTAGTAATACACCTCTGGGAAGCTGTAGCCCCATAATCTCTGTAGCGCATCCTATAACCGTGTACTGCTGTAGTGTGATAAATTAGTTAGGTAGTTGTTCTAATCTCAGACCTGGCAAGTGTGTGTCTGTCTTTGTAGAGAGCAATGCTTTTCAGGGTAGTCACACTCCCTACAATTCAAATGCTCATCTTTGGTAAGGCTACTGATGTCACCCATCTAGAAATACACCTCTGGAAAGTATTATCCCAGTAATCTCCGTAGGCATCCTGTAACTGTGTACTGCTGTAGTGTAATAAATCAGTTAGATAGCTATTCTAATCCCAGACATGGCAAGTGTGTGTGCATCTGTCTGTGTAGAGAACAATGCTTTTTAGGGGAGTCACACTCCCTACAATTCAAATGCTCATATTTGGCAAGGCTGCTGCTGTCATCCACCTAGAAATACACCTCTGGGAAGCTGTAGCCCCTGTAATCTCTGTAGCGTGTCCTGTAACTGTGTACTGCTATAATGTGATAAATTAGTTAGGTAGCAATTCTAATCCCAAACATGGCAACTGTGTGTGTGTCTGTCTGTGTAGAGATCAATGCTTTTTAGGGTAGTCACACTCCCTACAATTCAAATGCTCATCTTTGGCAAGGCTGCTGATGTCATCCACCTAGAAATACACCTCTGGGAAGGATGTAGCCCAGTAATCTCCGTAGTGCATCCTGTAACTGCATACTGCTGTAGTATGATATGGCAGTTCTGGATGTTTTGTGTGTTTTTCAATGTCTGTGCAGGGAGCAATGCATTTTAGGCTACTCACACTCAGTACATTTCAAATGCCCTACTTTGGCAATCCTGCTGATGTCATTCATTGTGAAATACACCTTTGGGGAAGGGGCTCTCTGGTAATCCATGTGGTGTGTCCTACAACAGCTCCATGCTGTAGTGTGATATAGATCTCTGTTAGGGTTGATATACCCCCACATGTCAGTTGTGGATGTTTTGTGTGTGTTTCAATGTCTGTGCAGGGAGCAATGCATTTTAGGCTAGTCTTACTCAGTATATTTCAAATGCCCTACTTTGGCAATCCTGCTGATGTCATTCATTGTGAAATACACCTTTGGGGAAGGAGGTTTCCAGTAATCCACATGGTGCTTCCTATAACAGCTGCATGCTGTAGTGTGATATAGACCTCTGTTAGGGGCTCTATACCCACACATGTTGGTTGTGGATGTTTTTTGCGTGTGTCACTGTCTGTGTAGGGAGCAATGCATTTTAGCCTAGCCACACTCACTACAAGTCGAATGTCCTACTTTGCCAATCCTGCTGATTTCATCCAATGTGATATAGTACACCTTTGTGGAAGAAGTATTCAGTAATCTCTGTGGTGTGTACTATAACTGTGTAGTGCTGTAGTGTAATAAACTAGTTAGGTAGGTGTTCTACTCCCAGACATGACAGGTATGTGTGTGTATATAACTTGTATCCTGTGTGGAGGTGGGTGTAATTGTGTGATGCTTGGGCCCAATGTGGAGTGGGTTTTGCAAATTTCTTATATGGTGGTCCTAGTATACATTACAATGTCCACCATACAGGGATAACAGATGTGAAATAGCCGAGAGGCTGGGGTGCAAATCCATACCCATAAGTGACATCAAGGCCAGGCAATCACAGTTAGCAACCCCAGTATTACCCAGAGCACACTCTCAACCCATGTCCCATACACACACACACACACACACACACACACACACACACACACACACACACACACACACACACACACACACACACACACACACACACACACACACACACACACACATGCCTAGGCAACAGCCAATATGTGGGTAGTACACTGCATACTGGCCACTGATAGAAACTATGGAGTGATTGCAGTGGGCTACAGAGGGCATGGCACCCTGTCCATCTGTCCAATAGGCATGTACATGCAGACAGTGCACCTTACCCATGTTCCCCACTGGACACCTGCAACACTTGTGGTGCCATCACATGTGACGCACAAAGGAGATACCATGCCTGAAAACATGCCCTGTATGGACAGATGTCACTGACACCGGGGAATGCTGTTAGCATGCTATCGATGTAGGTGCAGTGTAAACCTGTGCTCCATTACCAGTTCCTGCTACAGGTTGCCAAGACTGGCACATCTGATGATAATTGTGTACACAACATGGGCCAGACTCCCCAGGTACAGTTCCACATGTCACTGTACATGCATGTGGGATGTGTGCACATCTCAGACTAAGAAACACATACATAGCAAGTGATGCACAGCATTGGCCACACACAATAGTCACCCAGGTAACTGGATGGGGGATACAATACCCACCTGTATGGGCAAATGCAGAAACTACAGCCATGATCCACAATGCTGACCTTTGTCATGTGGGCTGATGCCAAGGTATACCCATCACCTAGCCTTGTATAGCCATCTGGCACAGTCGGCACCACACACCCGTGCAGAAATTCATCTATGCATGTCAGCACTTGCACCCTGTGTGTTTGTTGTATGATGTGTATGATCACATCCACACTCACTACAACCCTCATTGGCATACTGAAGCATGCTTTCTGATGTCAGACCCCTCCCCATACCCTTTGCCCATATCAGTTCTGTATGACCCCTGTGGTGCATGTGATACCTGCACAGTAATGTGTTGTGGCAATCGCACTAGTGATGGGCTGTATTCCTGGCCCTGCCAAGTGTGTCAATGTGTGTGCATCCCTGTGAGAATGTGGCTGTGTTGACACTGGCACCTGTACATGCAGACAGTCACGTGTACTACACCTACCGTATAGCTACCATATCCCTGTTGCAGATGTCACTCACCATCACATATATGTTCTGAGGACTCCACAACATGTAACCTATGTGGTGCATCCAATAACTGCATAGAAATGTGATAACACTACATAATCGTCAGGGGTTTGATACCTTGTGCTGGTAGGTATGTGACACAAACATGCTTAGGTTTTACTCTCCCACCCCTCCCTGACTTGTCTTTGCCTCTGTCTGCCTCTCTCACTCCCTCTCTGGTGGATGTGGAGTCCTACACCTGCTTTGCTTAGGCAGCAGCATGTGTATTTTAAGTGATGCTATCAGCTGATGGCCTCTGCACGAATTGCATCCATCCCCTAGCTGATTGCATGTGGAACAGCTGTGGTAACATTCCCATAGCCAATAGCTGATTGCATGTGGAACAGCTGTGGTAACATTTCCATAGCCAATTGCATGGAAACACACTCCAATATCTAGGAACATCATGTTGGTGTTGGCCCTTTTCATTCACTGTGAGCAGGAAGTAGATCTGTTGTTTGGCAAACAGCATCTCAGATGGACTGGGGTTTTACCTCTAACAATATACACTGTGGAAACAGGGCAACACACAGGAGGGGGATGTGCCTGACCTGACTACAGACTATAAGTGTTGCTATACTGCATGAGGAGTAATGTTGGTTTAACAGTATGTGTGTAGATATCACTGTCCTACATATTTTAATACCTGTCATGACAGTTCTATGTTTATGAGGAATCCCCATTCATCTGCAGACTGGGCAGTGTGTTGTGCCCTTGGTTTCATGTGTTACCCACAGATCATGTATATGTGAACTTCAGAAGGTAGTGTGAGGATTGCAGTCTGTAGATGGTGAAAGCCGTGACAGTTACTGACTTCATATCACTCAAAGGACATGTGTTGCAACAAACCCAGTAAATGTATGAGGTTATCACAGCAACATGCCAATATTAGCCCTGTGTATGTGCTTCCAGCCACAACTCTGTCAACCTTTGTACATATGTCATGCATTAAGAGGTGCATATGTGCTGTACACCATAATTAGTGTCATCATATCTGATAACAAGCCAGTAAGATATCAGACTGCTACATGTTATGTACAGTAGGGGTTATATTTGATGACATAACCTGGACATTCTGTGGTCGTTTTTACAGTACTGAGGTCTGTGTACCAATGGTGCAGTGTGTGTATTGTTAATATGTACTTTAGCCTGTGTACAGAGTGTGGTAGATGTCATTGTTATAGGTCCTGTCCTATCTGATGTTACATGCTGCTCCACTGTATGTTACCGTATTGGCTTACATGTTTGTAGGGCCATACACACACATGTCCCATACCACAGACAGCCAGCAGACCAAACCATGTAGCAGCCCAGTATATGTAGGGTTAGTCTGTGAGTGGCACATATGAGGATGGTGTTAAACAGATAGTCCATATACTGTAATATTATGCTAGCTTACCATATGTGGCTGTGGCTGTGTTCACATTGGTTGTGGTTATGCACTTTCACACAGGTGTATCTTACCCTGTGCTGTGACATGCCTGCAGAGCCTGCTATATATGCAGGTACATGTGCATTCCCCCATAGGAGATGTATGCCAGTGTTGAGCCAGTCTGCCTGTAGCCTGCACAGTGCATTGTTACATGCCTAGCAGCTTATTGTACTTACCCAGTGAGATGTCATGTGCAGATACTTGTCAGATGTACTGCTGGGCCTCCCTTAACAGTCATGTATTTTAGACAGAGCAGTGGGATGCTGTATAAATGTATATCAAATCTAGTGCGTAGTATGTGGCCATGGCACCCCTATACCAGTGGTTATTATGTGTCAGGCCAGACAGGGGTGTGTGAATGCATAACCTATGGTGGCATATGTATACCAGTCGTTATGTGTTATACCCATCTACATGGCTGTTAACATCCATATTGTCAGGCATGGTACACGTTTTGCACTAAGGGGTTCTGTGTACACCTCTGGACAGTACAGAGTGTTTCAGAATGTCCACATATATTGGCCAATATCTCTGCTGCAGTCCACAGGGGCATTACGTGCTAGCAGTGGTATTTTACTATGATGTCCTTAGGATGTCTGTCTGTAGCCAATGGCACACATGTGCAAAGCAGATGTGACCTCCCACAAATGCCATATCTGTGAAGATAATCCCAATTACAGTTGCAATAGTCTACTAATATTCCTGCTATACATTCCTCACATCCCCTTGCGCCATGAAGTTGGGACTATAGGGGCTGGGGTAGCGCTACACTCCATGTCCAGGACATATGGTGAAAATGTAAGTACATATAATTATCTAGATATCTATATATATGATTACACATACACATATACATATATACATATATAATATATATATATATATATATATATATATATATATATATATATATACACACACACACACACACACACACACACACACACACACACACACACACACAGACACACACACACACACACACACATATATATATATATATATATATATATATATATATATATATATATATATATATATATATATAGGGGTATGTATATGTACATAGATATACATATACACACCCAGATGTATACATATATGGAGCAATATATGTCTACACATATACAGATAGTGATACATATGCACATATACGTATGGATATCTACACATATATCAACAGTAGCAGGTATATCCGAATAGATATGTATGCACATATAGTTATAGATATCTGATATATATATATATATATATATATATATATATATATATACAAACATAACTAGGCATATCTGTACACATAGGATGTGCATACATATATAGCTATATACACATATATCTATATGTACATATACGTATACCTATATATATACATATGTATATATACATATATGTATAGATATACATATGTACATACGAAGAGATGTACACATGGCCATATATATGTAGCACTATACAGATGTGTATACAGACATATGTATGAGTATACATGTGTATGTACATGTAGACATCTATACACCTATGATATGTATACAACCATATTCCTGTCATGAGTAAACATCACGGTTGTGTATACCCTCCCAGATGTATTTCACTGTATGTATCTGCTATGTGTACATTATGATAAAACAACATATGTGATGCAACAGTCATATTAATAACAAGGACTACACAATCTAGGAAGTAAAGGCGATTGTTCAATACTAACCAATATGTGTAATGACAGTTATATTGGTAAAACAACAGCTGTCTCCACAGTGGTCATGGTGTAGTGGTTAAGTCCTGTGACTTTAGTGTAAAGGGTCCTGAGTTCAAGACCTGCAAGGGCTGTTCATTTGTTGCTGGGCAGAACAAGGGCTGTTGGATACACAGTGGTTAAGGCAGTTTTTGTGCAATGTAAGCCACACACATCAGTATAATGACATTGCTAGGTAGGGGTCTAGTCCCAGTGTTGGCAAGTAACAGTGTGCGTGTATGTTGATGGGTCTACATCAGGTTGCAGGGTATACATGCCTCAGTGAGCCACCTGTCCATGTGACACAGGCAATACCCAGTATTGTAACCTGTGAAATGTGTTTGACTGTACCCCAGATATGTCACTGCCATGGTGTTAGGACAGTGACATACCCCGTTGTGCAATATGACTGCAAACCATCCTCATGCTGACACATGTACACCTACAGCACACATGGATAACATTTTATAGACCATAACCAAGCAGTGTTACTAACAGCTAGAAGGCATCATTGTGGGATGGCTACAGTACCTGACAAATATGCCTCACACTCCACTCCCTACAACATGCTACACTGCAGGACTGTGGTACACTGGTGTACAGTCACCGTGTGTATCAGCCTGTCCCTGCATAATAGTATGGATGACAGGAATGGGGCACAGGTATCATCATATGCACAGGGTGTGGTGTTGGTTTGTCAGAGGCTTAGGGTGGGCCATACATTTGACACCATGTGTGTGGGTGAGGGGTGTACTCTGGGGAGCTGGCTGAGGTGATGTGGTGTGTGTAGGTATGAGGTTGCCCTAGGTGTGTTTGCATAGTGTGTGGGAATGCATGCACACAGTTCTGCCATGTGGCTGCCTTACACAGGTGTTTATGGACAGCTGCAGACCATACCTGGCAGGGTGTGCAGTTCATTGCCTCTGGCCATGGACACATGGACTGTGCCTGTCAGGAGTTCCGTGGACACATCCAAGTACAGGTGTTGATGTGCTACTGTCATCTACTGATGACATTTGTCTGCTGGTACCAGGTCTCTCCTGGGACTGGCCAGGACCACGTGCATGTGGCTTGTTGGGGTGTGGTGTGGACAGCACACCCTCCACACTGCCAGGGCTGCTACTGCCACTATGGGAGCCCATTGGTGTCCTAGCATGCCCACATTGACTGCCAGCTGTTGGTGTTGCTGGCCCATGTCCATGCGGGCATTGCCACATCCCCACCACATGTTGAAGCACGGACACACCACAGCTGATGAGGGCCATCATCTCATCATGCCGTCTATCTGCTTCCTTCGACAGTTCACGGAGGTTGTCGCTTACAGATGAGAGACCAGCCCTCTGCAGCCTAAGGCCCTGTCGGGTGTAATGCTCAATACGTGCTTGAGCTGCCATTACAGCCTGAAACATGCTTCTGCTGGCTGCAGCTATGTCACCTATGCCAGGGGCATGATGTCCAGTGGCCCTACCACGAGCACCCTGGGACATCTGCCTATGTGGCAGCCTGCTGGACATCTGGCTATGTCCACTATGACTGGACACAGCAGACATGGTTACCACACTTTCCTGTGCACTGCCGCTGAATGCCAGCTGTCCCTCTGCTATGGCCACTGGTGATGGATGCGTATAGGCACTGTAACTGTGTGCGGGGGTGGGGTGGTTAAAAGGGGGTTGTCAAATGTTGGCGCAGTGTCGGCCTCTGAAAACCCCACTTGTACTTCAACATCATCATCATCATCATCATCATCATCATCATCATCATCAGTGTCTGTATGCACACCTACATAGACTGGATGCAGGAGGGAATAGAACCACCAGCTATTAATCCACGGGAAATTTAAAACACACGTCTCAGTTCCACAAGCCTTCAAGGAGTATAACATTCACAAAAAATTGCCAGAGGAGGTGGGCTGGCTAAAAGGGGATGTCAAATGTTGGCGCAGTGTCAGCCTTTGAAAACCCCACTTGTGCCTCAACATTATCATCATCATCATCGGTGTCTGTATGCACACCTACATAGACTGGATGCAGGAGGGAATAGAACCATCAGCTATTAATCCACAGGAAATTTATTTTAAAACACACATCTCAGTTCCACAAGCCTTCAAGGAGTATAACAAAAATTGCCTGCCTATATACACCTATCAGTTATACAATTAATTGTACAATTAAACATAATTGCTCACTTTCAATAAAAACCTCCAATTAATTTCATTGTTTAACCCCTTAAGGGACAAAGTACCAAAGTTTAAAATATAAGTAGGCTCTTTAAAAAGCAATTTATTTTTTAATTCATTTTCATCACAATATGTATACATTTTCTCCACAACTGTACCTTTCAAACCATTAATATTGCCATTATGAAATCTATTAAAGTGCACAGCTATTGCACTTTCCTCCCTGTTGTTAGCTATGTCCCTAACATGTTCTAATAATCTAATTTTAAATGGTCTTTTTGTTTCTCCAATATAGAACTTGTTGCAAGGACATTTAAGGGCATACACAACAAAGTACTACAACAAAAAACATCTTTAATCTCAAACAATAAGCCATTGATTTTACTAAAATGTTAGAGACATAGTTAATAAGAGGGAGGAAAGTGCAATAGCTGTGCACTTTAATAGATTTCATAATGGCAATATTAATGGTTTGAAAGGTACGGTTTTGGAGAAAATTTATACATATTGTGATGAAAATGAATTAAAAAATAAATTGCTTTTTAGAGTCTACTTATATTTTAAAGTTTGGTACTTTGTCCCCTAAGGGGTTAAACAATGAAATTAATTGGAGGTTTTTTGTGTAATATTTTATTGAAAGTGAGCAATTATGTTTAATTGTACAACTAATTGTATAACTGATAGGTGTATATAAGCAGGCAATTTTTTGTGAATGTTATACTCCTTGAAGGCTTGTGAAGCCAAGAAGTCAGAGTGTGTTTTAAAATAAATTTCCTGTTGATTACTAGCTGGTGGTTCTATTTTCTACTTTGGTGCTTTCTACAGTGTGGTGTAGCTGGATGCAGGAGGGACCCTGACCCACCTTACCACCTGTGGGGAAAACAATAAATGCACTTTAAAACTTGTACAGCATTGCCTAACAGTACAAACACACACACACACACACACACACACACACACACACACACACACACACACACACACACACAAACACACACACACCTCCATAATACCTCCCTGTTCATGGCTTTACAAACAGTCCTATATATATGTCCATGTGTTACCCAATCCTGCATCACACTTGTTAACATACACACATTGATACCACTCATTAACATCACAGTCCTCTAAATGCCCACACAAGTGGCCACAACACAAGGCCTGTTGCTACTTTACCTGCCTGACCTGTGTGTAGTGGATTTACATGGCCTCAATGCTGTCATTCAGTATGCACCCTCTGTATGGCTGGAATGATGTGCATGGCCCCTATATGTGTGGGCTACTGTGTTGTATCCATAATAGCTCCCACTAGTGTGTCATGTGTATGCAATGCTCAGTACATGCCAGATAAGCTGCTCCGTTGGCCCATCATGTGTCAGCTGTAATATTTGGATACACTCCCTGGTGTTGACTATTACTTCCCCAATGCATCTGTAGAGCTGCATATGTGGGTTGTAGGTGACCTCTGCTGACTGCAATATTAAGTGTGTACCTGGAGTCTACCTTCCCTCTGGATGCCTGTTCCATGCTACAGACCATATTATATTATTTTCTGTCCTGTGATTACATGACAGGTATTCCTGATGTGTTATGTGGCAGTCCATGTCCATGTACTGCACGGTCCCAAAGGGGATTACAGCCGTATGAACACCCCAGAATCACACATGTGCATACATGGCCACATGCACAAACACACACATACACACACATCATACAAGCATCTACCTCCCACCACTTCACCAGAGTGACCCTGCAGGCAAACTAACTAACCACCAGGATGCACACACACACACACACACACACACACACACACACACACACACACACACACACACACACACACACGCACACACACACACACACACATATACATACAGGTGAGGTTGCATAATGATCGTACATACAGTCCTCCTATTACCCATCTGCCAGCATGCAGAACATATGGTACAGAACAGCATGCAGTTCAGCTATAGTCAAGCCATGCTAGCAACAGTATACATGTGTATGATACATGTGCTGTGACTAGGTGATGCCCCTTCCCCTGGATACCACTGCACCCATGTACACAGTATTGTTGTGCACCTGTTCTACACCCTGCCATGTACTGTGCACCCACTGTGGAATGTGTAGTACTGTGTCAGTTATGTCAGCTGTACCTCTCACAGCCCCTATGTGTTTCAGCAACACATACCCAAGATGATATGTAGACTGTTGTCATTGGTGAATGCCTGATGCCTGATTTACAGCTGTCAACATCAACAGACCATGTATGACCACTGCAGAAATGCTTACACTGACAAACATCAGAGCATACCATGGCTTTGGGGGGTGTACACACCTTTATTGATTTTACACACACATCCTTGATCTGCCATGGGACCACAGCACCACATATCTTAGCAGTACACAAGCCCGTTATGCAACATATGTCCTGTACTTTCACATGCAGTGTCTACAGATTATGCTAGGTGTGTGGCTGCTGACCGCAATGCATACACACCATGTGGGCATATGTGTGCATACCCTTATCATGACAGTTTATCACACCTCTTGTGTGTACTACAGCAGTCACTGCTCATGGCAGGGGTATACCAGCGTGGGCCTTCTGCAATTGCCAGTGTATGTTCAGTCTACCCTACACATGTCCCCCTATTCTGCATGATTGCAAGGTCTACTCATGTTCACATCCCATGGTGTTCACACAATGCTGTCACTATTGCATTATGGGTAGGGTTACAGCTGCCACAGGTCCTGAACCTGACTATATGCAGATAGAGCCATTCCTACCATCCTTAGGATCCCTGCTGCAGTGCACTGGTGTGTCATGCTGAGACCCCCCTCCCTCAGCTTTTATGCAGATGCATGACAGGTAAGCCCTACACATGTGTGTCACCTTGCAGTGACCCATACACTGAACACCACATGTTGCTGCCTAGATGCAGCTGATAATGTGGACTATTGTAATGTCTTATGCCATAGTGTATCTCTGCAGCAGTTGGCATTGTCCTACAGGTATATACACTGGTGTTGTGCTATATATGGGTGTTGTTCAGAACATGTCACTACTGTAGGCCGTGTCTACCAACAGTGTGTTACTCCCTGTGGACACATTTCGTAATGACAGGATGTTAGTTGTCATGCAGCTGTGTGGCATACCTTTGAATACCCCATCGTGGTCGCCCCTGTGAGACCATGCATTTCACAGCAATACATACACATGTACAGCATGCATTCAGTGTAGGTGTGTTAGATGTGTGCATGGAATATACCATCACCATTACATGTCCGGTGTGTTGGCATGCATCTACATAAGACATACTCACCAGCTACAGGATGCTGCCTTGTTGTTACCCCAGAGGGGCCTACATAAGAGGGTGAGAGATGCAATGTCAGTGGCCACACCTGTGGCACTGCTACAGGCTGGGTGCAGTACTACCATACATCAACGGTAAATTCCCGATATAATACCACATCTGGACATATGTTTATCACTACAATGCAGCAACACAATATATATATGACATGTCAGATATGCATGATGTACCTGTACCACTGCGGATATAGGTTCATAGGTTCAAAGGTAGGTACTAGGCTATCTGCCCGAAGGCATTTATAAGCCTAGCCAGAATGTGTTGGCTTTCGCCACCCCCTTAGATTAGTTCCCTGTGCCTCTGTCCAGCAGAGCCACTGAAGTGATCCCCGAGGTAAACTTTTTGTTTCCCATCCACTCGTCAAGATTTCTTTTGAAGAGCGTTAGCAAGGAGCTCTGCCTGATGTAGATTGGGATCTTGTTCCAAAGCATGGGAAGTCTCTGGGACAGGAATCTATCCCTCCAGCACGTCCTATTTATTGTTGTGGTGAGGTTTCGATCCCTAGAGCATGTGGCTTGCGGGGATAAGGTTTTCTTTAGGTGGAGCTTGTCCATCAATTCTGGGTTGGACATGGCCTTGTATGTCAGGCAGAGATCACCAGTATGCAACCGAGTACAGCTGTAATTTCTTCAGTCGAGCTGCATAAAGCATCTGTTTGAGGCCGGTGATCCTCTTGGTGAGATACTTCTGTGGGCTTTCCAGCTGTTGCAGGTGTCTTGTAAGGTACATCCCAAATGGGGCGTTGCATTCTATGATGCGTCTGATGAGTGATGAGAAGAGGGGTACAATGACCTCTTTTGATCTGGATGCGAACCCTTTTGTGATTAGGTGGGCCACATAGAAGGATTTTCTAACCACTTTGGCAACGTGATTATCAAAGTTGAGATTACTATCTACTTGGGTCCCCAGATCCCTTATTACGTCTTCCATATTTAGGGGACTACCACCTATGTGGTAGTTTGTGAGTACTTTGTTTTTTCTAAAGGGGATGACTATGCACATTTTGGCATTTAGCTTGAGGCCATGATTTTGACACCAGGTATCCATCTCAGTGAGACCCTTTTGGAGGATGTCTGTGTCAGCCGGAGAGTCAATTATAGCCCCTAGTTTGCAGTCGTCTGCATACTTGGTCAGCCATAGTCCTCCTGTGCTTGCCTGTACCCCTGAGAAGTATATGCCGAACAGGAGGGGTCCTAGGACTGAGCCCTGGGGAACTCCACTTGTAACCAATTTAGAGTCGGACCTAGCTTCCACATGTGGGTTCTTTCCATGAGCCAGTTGGTAACCCATCTTGTGATGTAGAGGTTTATGTTCAGGCTGTTGAGCTTGTCTATAATACCAGAATGAGGAATGGTGTTGAAGGCCTTTGCGAGGTCTAGATAGGCTGTTTGTACCACCTTTCCCTCATCTATAGCCTTGGTAACTATCTCAAAGAAGTCCACCAGGTTCAGGAGGCATGATCTGCCCTTAACAAACCAAACTGGGTAGGGTCTAGTGTTTGGAGGTTTCCAATGTCTCTGTTAATGAGTTCAATGATGATGCGCTCCATAGCCTTGCAAACCAAGCTAGTCAGGCTTATAGGGCAATAGTTCCCAGGGTCTGTTGTGGCTCCACCTTTGTGGAGTGGAATAACTGCAGCTGTGCGCCACTCTATGGGTAAGTAGCCTGTGGAGAGGCTGAGTCTGAACAGTGTGTTTAGGTGAGGGGTTAGTTCATCTTTGAGCTAGTGTAGGATGCAGCCTGGGACATCATCCAGTCCCATTTATGCTGTGTTTTTGGCTTTGGAAAGGGCTGTTTTAACCTGAGTGTCTGTGATTTCAGGGACTCTACATTCTTCTGGTATGGTTGTCGGCCCTCTTGGGGGTGAGAGGGGGGTAACGTTTGCCCTGAACCTGTCTGCCAGGATGTTAGTGATATCAGTCGGTTCAGTGTATTTTGTGCCATTCTGCACTAACTCCAAGCAGATCTGAGCATTGCCACTTAGATTCTTGGCATAGCTAAAGAATGCCTTGTGGTTATCTTTGGAGTCCTTGGCAATTTTTCCTTCAAAGCTCGCCTTGGATGATTTTATGAGGGATCGTAGTTTCGTGCTGATACTGATCAGGAATGTCTTCCCTTCTTGGGATTTTACTCTTTTCTGTACTAGTTTCCTCCTTCTATTGTATAGCTTGTTTATGGCAGGAGTCCACCAGACTGGTTTCCTTTTCTTGGAGGAGTGAGTCTTGGTTTTGCTTGGGATGGCATGATCCATGCCTTCTTGTAGGTGCCCGTAGAATGCATTAGTAAAGATTTTTGCAGCTTGGACAGCATTATCCTTCAGCATGGGGGCTTTGAAACTTTCCACCTCAGTCTTAAGTAATGTGAAGTTTGCTTTTGAAAAGTTTGTCACAGTGGTTTTCTTGTCCAGGGGTGGGGGCAGAATGTGGATATCCAAAGTGATTAGCTTATGGTCAGATCTAACCAGTGAGGGGTTGACCTCCGGTGTGGAATACCGATCACCCATGTTGGTGATGACCAGGTCCAATATGTTGTCACCTCTGGTGGGAGTGCTGACCAGTTGAACCAGGGTGTTTGAGTTTATAAATTCTAGGAAATGTTGGGCAAGGGAGTTAGTACTTGAGTAGTTCTCCCAGTTAATGTTTTGATAATTGAAATTATCCAATATTAGGGTGTTTGCTAGGACCTTTATGTTTCCCAGTGTTTCCAGGAACATGGAATGGGGGTTCTGGGACATGATGGGTGATCTGTAACAAGCTACAATTTGAATTGCAGTTTTGCCCATTGTTAGTTGCACGTGGATGATCTCTGAAGCATCGTACTTTGCCACTAACCTGGTGGTGTGGGTATCCTTGATTAATATGGATACGGCCTGCCTTTTGTATTTCAGTTTGGGTTCTGTGGTCGAAATGTATGGTATGAGTTGTAGCCTGGTAGTGCTGGGGTGCTCTCTGGATCCTTAAACCAGGTTTCTGTTACTGCACATGTATCTATTTTCTCCATACTGAGGAGTGCCTTGAGTGCATGCATTTTGAGGTTCAGACTTCTGGCATTGAGTAGCACTACCCTCAGTTTTTTGTTACTTGTGCTATTTACGGTGGTAGGTTTGTCCTTTGAGCCTTGCCTAAAAAAGGCACTTGGGGGTGGCAAGAGCCTTGGCCAGTATTCAAAAGCCTAAGGGTGACAGGTGCAAGCTGTCTCAGCAAAGCAGTGTGGCTTGTTGAGCATGTCATCCCAGGCAGACAGACACTGGATCCCCTTTGAATGACACCAGAAACTTAGCCAATTGTTGAAATTGAGAATTTTTTCTTTATACCGTGGTATCATTCTTGGTGAGGGCAAGGTGCTACTCAGGGTCAGGGTCATACCGGCCTGGGCTACGTGATCAGAGAGCTCTTCCATGTCTCCTTTCATGTAGTCCAGGGAGGTATGGCTCAGGTCATTCACACCAACATGGGCAATGACAGAGTCATATTTGTACTTGTTCTGTAGTGACCTGAGTGCTTGTGTTATGTGGCGGATCTTGGTGCCTGACAGGCAGCTAACAGTAACCTTCTCCTTATTCATCCTAGTGAGTGGGACGTCAGTGTGCCTGACTATAGAGTCATCTATTACTAATATGTTAGGTATGTTATTTTGCCTTAAGGGCTGTGACTGCATGGCACACTGGTTTTGTGAAGTATGTGTTTCATGGTTTGTGTTGGGGGGGTGGAGGTTGCTTGGATGTTTGCTTTGGAGGTCTCTGTTGGTTTTGCAGATTTTTATTTAGAGCCTCCAAGTATGTTTTCATGTATTTATGTGTGTTTTTTTCCATTGCTGCATTAATGGGTTTATGTGAGACTGGTGGTGTGATGCAAGTATTTCCCTTCTCCTCTTGACTGTTTGATCCAGTCTTGGGTTGAGAGAGCTTAGCCTCCAGTTTGGCTGTATAATTGCATCTCTTGCATGTATTAGTGTTTGGTGGTAGGAGGAGGGGGTTGTCTGTTGTAACATTGCCTCAAAATGCCCAGATTCACCTATTACCAAAGCCCCCCACCTATTACCGTTTAAAAACATGAAAATACAACAAAAACTACACATTTTAAACAAAAATAGTTGGGGGTCTTTGCCCCCACACACCCCAATGTGGGGGGATGTGCCCCCCACACCCCCTAACTATATATACCAACTCCAGGGTCGCACAACATTGGGGAGGGGGGCAAATCCCTGTTATGTGCCTTGAATACTGGTTTTCGACCAAATGAGCTGTCGACCAAATTAATTTAGATCAAATGGTCTGAGGGAGATCTGTATACATATGCATACCTATATGTGGGGTACATTCAGACATCAGCTCCACAATCTCACAACACCTTCCTGCACAGCTGCACTGTTCTGCCTTGCTACAACACAGACAGGTGCTACATATGGACACGGCCTGACATTAGTGGGGTATATGTGGGACCAGTTTGCAGGTAACTCTATTACACACCTATGGCATTCTGGCATGCTACATTACAAATTCACCTGAGTATCCTGTCAGTAGTGGTCCATGGCTCCCACATGTCCATCATAATGGCATTACTTCCACCACCAGCTATTGGCCACATCATATGCATACTTCCCATTACACAACACACACTGTGATGGCTTACATCTTGTCTGTCAGTGCTGATCTGCACAGTTAACGACTATGGCTCACTACCCACAGGGACAAACACTATTGCCCAAAGCAGTTGTTCAGTTGAACATCATTACAACAACACCTGATGGCACATATAACTCATTCCACATCATCTATCCCATTATGATGGACCAGGTACTACATTCTAATACATGTACATATACTTCACATACCTGTTATGAGAATGATGAATTTATGAATGGCAGCTGCCTAAATGCCTGCATTTTCAGCTGTTGGTTTGCTGAGCTGTATTTTTTTTCCGCTTTTGCTTTCACTCTCCAGTGAATGGATTGAGCTGCTTTGAGTAGATTGCAGTCTGGCTTTAGTAGGTGATGCACCTGACCAGGTGATGGCCTCTGCACCAATCAGTGTCCAACACTTGCTAACTGCATGCAGCTTGCTGTGCAGCACTTCCAATTACCGCTGTCATGGCAACCACCTACTATAAATCCCTACATCATGTGGGCGAGATCCCTTTACCTTTCCTGTGTGATGGACATCCTTCCTGTGTGTGGGCAGCAGTGTTACAAACACCAGGCAGCAATACCTCTTCCAGGGGAACTGGAACACTCAGGCCAGCTACATATTTGTAGGAGGTTCCAGAACTACAGACAGAGTGAGAGTAGAGTTGTGTTATGCTTTGTATAGTACTGGTGTTACAGGGTGTGTGTACATACTAGTTTACCTTGGAATGCAGTCTGTCTGCATAGCTCTCAACCATGGGCCTATCCTCTTGGTGTCCAGAGGTGTGCCTATCATGTTTTGTCTGTCCACCACACAGGTCCTGTGTCAGATATTTCACTGGCAGTGTGTGCGTTGCATGCTATCAGTACATGGCTACAGCCATTTATGTTTCTAACCTCAATTCCCTGGCTAAGGGTATGTTGCAGACTATCCTGTAACACCAGTGACTTGCTTAGTTTATGGCAACAGTTTTCCACATATGGGTCTGTGTTCCAGACTCTGTCCTCGAACTACATACCAAGCATTGCACATATGACATGCTGTCAGGGGTTGTACTGTAGTGGGCTGTGTGTGTATCACACTGCCATTGCTGTCATCAGTCCACTGCTGTTGTATCCTCCACACATATGGTGGGGCTGTGCCATATATGTGTGGGCTTCACCTACACAATACATGTGTGCCCTTATACACTCCAGAGACCAGTGTATGTAACAGTGGTATATGGCCTTGTATTATTGAGTCAAGGGGGATGCACCATAAATTACCTAGGCTGTTAACAAAATGTAGGGGTATCAAGGGTGAGCTGTCTTAAGGTGTCTGGATGTACAGTACCATATACTTCACCTATATTTACATTACTCACATAAATTGGGTTAATGCAGGCCTACTGCCTCCTGCCATACAGACTGTTCTGTTTGTCAGTGTGCATGTGATGGTGTCAGTTATGCCTTGTTATGTAACAGTTACATCTTATTTGGTCAACTGAAGTCTTTACCACCTAGTGATTTTGTACAGTCTTGATAGAGGCTTATACACCTGCATTACATACTGTTGATTGTTTGGTATCTTGTGGCCAAGTCTGTCTTTCCTACTGTACAATTTGAAGGCCTTGGCCTGGACAGAATCAGTTGTGAACATTTCCAGACTACTGTATTAGTATAACTGTTTCACAGTTGCATTACTCTGTTCATATGGATGTCAGTGTCTGAACAGCTATATGACATGGCATATAGAACTGTAATAGTACACAAATAAAGGTTTTCCATTTCTGCAAACCTGTGTGTGGTGTTCTTTCCTATGACCTCTCTGTGGGTATATGTTGCAGACAATGATTGTAATTTGTATGATTGGCCATACAGTGTCCAGTTTTTCAGGTGTGAACTGTAGGCATAGTGGCTCTTCCATATTGTGTGCACCTTCTACATATGTATCTTACTGTACATATCTCTGCGTGTGTATGTGTAGTCACATGTATCTATATCTATATATATATATATATATATATATATATATATATATATATATATATATATATATATCCACAAAAAACGATAAAATCCCACAGAAAATATAAAATAACCACCAAAAGGAAGCAGCAATTCAATCAAGATGAACGCTTTTTCCAGCTAGTAATCCAAACGTCAATGCTGAGTTAGAACTTCTTTATTTCAAAGAACAAAAAGTGAGCGCTTTCGCAGAGATACTCTCCGCTTCTTCAGACATTACAAAATCAAGCAGCCATCATCAGTTATATAGCAAACATCAATCAAGCAATGATTCAATTAACCAAATTAGCTACAATCTTAAAATTACTACTTGGTAGTACTGTTGAAGCAGCCTGCTTCTATAAAAACCTAACGAACACATTAGATACCAAAGTATCCTATATAACACTTAGCAAAAAGTGCACCAACTAAAACAAAAACATAAACATTACGATGATACATAACTTTAAAATTAATATATATAAAACCCTTAAAATATGAATCTTGAGCCCATCTACTTAAAGCTCTGGCTTTAAGAACCGGCTTAATAGTAACACTTTCATTTAGACCCCTCCCCCTGTGTGCTGCCAGTCTAAAGATCCATTTTAACTCAGCCTATTCTGTTAGATTAACAATATCACCCAGCCTAATGATAGGACATTGTACATGCAATACTTGATAATAAAATACATGGTCAGATCCTTCTAAAAGTGTATGCTTAGCTAGCGCACTACAATCTTGCTTCCTTTCCAAACAATATACATGGTCTCTAATCCTTTCTCTTAATGATATGTTGGTCTTACCATTCACCAAGGATATTCACACCACCAGGCTAGTTGGCCAACACAAGTAGCTTGCCAGATCCCCACCATACCCCAAGATATGCATGAATCGTGCCATCCCAAATAGTGATCACGCCGGCTAGGTTTGCTAGAGGGGGGGGAGGAAGAATAAAAATAATGTGGAAGAAATAGCCACCTATGAACCTATAATATTTAAAACATTTGCCACAGTGTGCAACATACACAAAATTGCGCATGTTGCAAGTACTGTGATTCCTCAATTCCCATAGATATCCTGTATCCGGGTTCTTAAAGAAACGGGATTCATCTATAAATATACATTGCGGACAACTACCACATTTCCTTGTGCCAAATGGCACAAAATTTTCCACTGACAATGGACAAGCACCTATATTCCTATAGCAAAGATGTTGCTTTAAACATTTCATATTTTTATAAGTAAACAATGGTTTGTCTCCCACTAAGTTTCTTGTTTTTTCATCAACCAATAAAATATTCCAGCTAGCCACTATAGCTTGTTTAATCTTATCTGTGTTGCCACAGAATGGTAGCAACACTGATAAAGATCTATTAGAGCCAGCGGCTGGAAAAGTTTCTATCTTTTTCTCTGAGAAATAAGGTTTGGCTCTAGTGCCCCTCATCCCCGATACTTCAGCGTATCTCTCAACTATAAGTTTTTCCTCATAGCCTCTGGACAAAAAATCTGATTTTAGTCTATCCAACTCATCTTGTAATCTCACTTCCTCACAGCACAATTGTGATGCTCTGATTGCCTGCCCTTTCACAATATTCCCAAATATGGATGGATTATGCATGCTATTCCTATGCAAAAAAGAAGCTCTATAACAAGCCTTCCTATAAACAGTGGTTTTAAACTCAGAACCCTCTTTATACACAGATACATCCAAAAAATCAATGCTTTTCCAAGAATGTGCTACAGTAAATCTAAGAAATGAACTACTGCTATTCAAGTTCATATAAAAGGACATGAGACTATCCACAGTGCCATGCCAAATGAAAAAAAGATCATCCACAAAACGCCTATAAAACAGAATTTGGCCATTGCCTAGCAAATGGTTCCTTTCCCATGCACCATGACCAAATTCGCATAGGCGTTGGCACAGCTAGTGCCCATCGCTATCCCTTTCTTCTGTAAATAGCAACCTTCATCAAAGAAAAACACATTGTTCTCCAAAACTGTTTCAAGTAATAGAGTAATAAAGTCTGCTTTAACAACGTCAACTAAACCACTGTCCAATAACAATTCCCTAACCATCTTAACTCCATTTTCATTAGGGATGCAAGTAAACAATGATTCTACATCCATTGTAACTAATAATAGATCTTGTAGTGAGTCAACATTCCTAGCAAAATCATATAGATCTGATAAAAACTGTTCAGTGTCCCTTAATACATAGGTATACCTCTGAAGTACTTGTTTTAATTCAAAGATTCATATTTTAGGGGTTTTATATATATTTATTTTAAAGTTATGTATCATCATAATGTTTATGTTTTTGTTTTAGTTGGTGCACTTTTTGCTAAGTATCATATAGGATGCTTTGGTATCTAATGTGTTCTTTAGGTTTTTATAGAAGCAGGCTGCTTCAACAGTACTACCAAGTAGTAATTTTGAGATTGTAGCTAATTTGGTTAATTGAATCATTGCTTGATTGATGTTTGCTATATAACTGATGATGGCTGCTTGATTTTGTAATGTCTGAAGAAGCAGAGAGTATCTCTGCGAAAGCGCTCACTTTTTGTTCTTTGAAATAAAGAAGTTCTAACTCAGCATTGACGTTTGGATTACTAGCTGGAAAAAGCCTTTATCTTGATTGAATTGCTGCTTCCTTTTGGTGGTTATTTTATATATATATATATATATATATATATATATATATATATATATATATATATATACATGTATATCTGTATCTACATATATGTGTCTGTGTATATGTATCCTAGGGATGTTGATAGCTTCCACATTTTACATTTCCTATGGAAGCCAAACTGTACTACATGATATGTTACCAATACCAGCCACACATCATACAGGTGGCATGTAGTACTGTTAACATCTTGTGCCCATGTAATGTCAGGTCCTGGTTATGGGATCTGAAACACTTAGTAGTGTATTGCAGGGCAGACATGTTTATGGGGGGGGTGCCTATTCGTGCAAGACTTATATTGTTTGGGGTGTCTCAACCCATTAACGGTGCATGTGGACATATTTGTTTTTGTTAATCTACCATTGCTATCTACAGATGTGTGGCCATATATACCTACATATATATATATATATATATATATATATATATATATATGCTTACATATATATGGCCATATATACCTATATAGATACATATATCTGCTTACATATATATAACTATGTCCGTATATAGCTACATAAATATATATCTGCGTTCATATATGTAACTTGTTGTGTATATGTAGACATATAGGTGTAGACATATATAACATGTTATTTGTTAGACATATGTAACTTGCTGTGTATATGTAGACATATAGGTGTAGACATATATATCGATGTAGGCATTTGCATGTATATATGTTCATATACATTTATATATATGTATATATTTCTAATTTTATATATATTATATCTATATATATATATATATATATATATATATATATATATATATATATATATATATATATATATATATATATATATATGTTGTATCTGTTTAGATATTAATATATTTGCACAAACATACATCTAGATGTTGGTAGACATTCTATGTACTGTTACATGACTGGGCTGGATGTTATGTTTCTGAAAACATCCAATGTATGTATGTCTGCCATGGCTTAGTGATAAAGCACTTTGTCTATGGTGTGCAGGGTACTGGGTTTGAGCCTTGCAAAGGCTATTTATTTTATTGCTAGGCAGAACACAGGCCATTGGATACAGAGTGATTAAGGCACTTTAAAGCAGTTGTAAGCAGGTTTGAGTGTATTTGTGTGGAGGTAAGCACTGCTATCTTCCAATTTCAGCTTCTTACACTCAGTTAGCTTCTAAATTGCTTAACGTGTGTAGGCATTGCTTACACCCTCACAAACAGGCTTAAACCCACTTACTGCTGCTTAAAAGTGCTTACTCCCGCTTACCCCCGCACTAATAGAAAAAGGGGTTGATAGGAAAGTGGTGAAAAAAGGGGCACAAAAAGGGAAAGACAGTAGGGAAATTAGCCAGAACACATGCATATATGGGACAACAGTGGCCATTGCAGCAGCATGCAGGTTTCATTGATGGCAACAGGCCACCGATATGGGAGTATTTTAACATGGCACATGCATGGAACCAAATGTGAATATTTATAAACCAATAGGACATATGTCCCAACAAATGTTTGAAGTGTACACGTACCCATTGAGGTGTGTAATTAGGTTATTGTTGCACATATGGTGGGAGTGAGAGAGAGAGATCAATTAACAACTAATATATCCCTGTAGTTTTCACAACTTTCTTGGTCACTGCAGTGATCTGTCCCATACATGTATTATTACACTACCCAATAGCCTTACTTTGTACAATGGTATGTTTGTAGATTAGTATATACGTCGACTGTGTCTCACGTATAGCTACACCTCTTACTTGTTATAGCTGTTGAGAAAATCATTGTTAACACTACCTGACAATTTCTACACATACTCCCAGATTCCATGCTTGTAGACAGGTATATAAGTGAACTGTGTTGTACCTACAGTCTACACCTCTTACCTGGTACAGCTGTTGAGAAAATCATTGTTAACACTACCTGATGATTTCTACACATACTCCCAGATTCCATGTTGATGTTATACACATAACTAACAATCTGTTATTGCACACAGTCTGGTCAAGGCGTGACAGCATGCAGGTGTTAATGTGACATATTTTGAGAATTGCTGTCATACACTTTGGTTGAGATGCTACAATCACAGGTTTGTTTCCATATACATTCTCTGAGTATGTACATGTCTGATTATCAGTTATATGTCAGTAAAAGCTGCCTACATTTCTTGGATCATCACACTGGTTTGTCAGGGGAACAGGTTACCTGGTAACAGATTTGGGCCATTTATCTGGACATGCTGGACAGATCAGAACAGTTGAGGGGTATGACTATGCATACAGCTCTACCTGAATATTCTGCCACAGTCTGTACAGTTGATGGTTATGATTATGCTTACAGCTTACTATCTGAACATTCTAGCAAACTCTATACAGTTGTGGGGTATGATTATGCATACAACCTACTACCACTCCTGGGATTCAAACCCCTGCTGTGTGGTAAAAATATTACAGCTGACATCACAGTACACTGTGGAATCAGGGAATTGGTATGAATCATTCCAATGTTTTCTGTCTAAGTCTCTCTCAGTTGTACAATATGACTGACCTCTTGGGACTTCCAACATTGTTATACTGAACTTCCTACACATTTTATCTGCGTTCAACAGTGTGGGTAACACTGCTTAATACAACAGTACTATTTATAGATTGCAACACTACAACAACATATGAAAGCAGAATGTACACAAGCACTCCAGGGGTTATACTTTTATTCACAAGATATTACACCTTTATTTACACACAACCTATATGACAGTCTTCCTGCCATATTGTCTAGTTTATTCAGTACATCCCATACACAATACATTTTTATACTGGTACAACACTTTCTAGAACTGTTATATTTATTTGTTATGACATGCAAGATTATTACTAACCTGCCTCGTGATGCAGCCTTTGCAGCCTAGCAGCATGGGCTTGCTGGTTCGCAGCCCGCTCATCTGCAGCTGTCAGAGAGATACAGTGATATTTAGCCATTACCTATCCATAGTATACACAAGCTAGGCAATCATTATCTACATAGCAGAATAAGTACTTACTCAGTGCTGGGGCATCAGCCATCCCCCTTGATTCTTGGATCCACTGCTCCAAGAGATCCCCCCTCTGCAGCTTCAGGCCAGCATGGTGATGCCTGACCTGCTTACCAGTCCGGGGGATACCAGTGGGACTGATGAGGTCATGGTCGAGACTGTCCCAGGCCTCCACTTTATACTGAGAGCCCTGTTACTGGCCCTGCAGTAGTCTCTGCTCATGGTGTTTTACCAGGAGCCATAGCATGAATCTGGACTCCTGGGTGCCTCAGCGCTGCACTCTAAATCGAGTACCTTCCCCAACTCCAGCCATTCTGCCTACAGTAGGGATCTGCAACCAGTTATGAGAAGTATTCATGCCTGTGGGGTTTAAATATGCCCAATTTCCCACACTTTTCCATGATTGGATGGTTTTGAAAAGGCTAAGCTAGGGGCACACCTGCTTACCTAATGTTGGCATTGCTTATAGGGGTATACCACTGGGCAGTTTGAGTTAGCCAGCCTACACATTGCTTACACCAACTAAGCTGAGCTGTTCAATGCTTAGCGTTGCTTAATATTTAATTTGCATTATATTTTCCTTTTGGCATTGATTTATTATTCGTTACATCTTATATATGTGTCTGGTATCCGTGATTCATGCGTACATACACTGTATGGGGTCCTGGGGACTTCAACACTTTATTACAATAACACCTCGCATTTGACCTTACTGCAGTACTCCAGTTCACATATTTATGTTATGTAGCAGGTTATACAGCATCACACTATACATAGATTCCTTTCACATGTTCAGTTTGATTTTCCTATGGTGAGGATTTGTTTATAGGTTCATAGGTTCATACTAGGCTATCTGCCCTAGGGCATTTATAAGCCTAGCCAGAGTGTGTTTGGCTTTCACCACCCATTTTAAATTAATTTTGCTATGCCCTTTTTCGAGGTTAGTATACTGTGCCTCTGTCTAACAGTGACACAGAAGTGATACCCGGGGTAAACCTACGATCTCCCATCCACTCATCAATATTCCTCTTGAAGAGAGTCAATGAGGGACTCTGCCTAACCTGGACTGGGATTTTATTCCAGAGTGAATGGAGCCTCTGGGTTATGAATCTGTCCCTCCAGCATGTCCTATTTATTTCAGTGCTGAGGTTCAAGTCTCTTGAGCGCGTAGCTCGATGGGATTTGGATTTTCTGAGGTGCAGCATGTCCATTAATTCCGGGTTGGACATGGCTTTATACGTCAGGCACAGATTACCTCTGAGCAGGCGGTATGCCACTGAGTAGAGCTGGAGTTTCTTTAACCAGGCAGCATATGGCATCTATTTGAGCCCTTTGATCCTCTTAGTTTTGGGGTCTTTCCAGTTGCTGCAGGTGTCTGGTAAGGTACATCCCAAAAGGGGCATTGTACTCAATTATGGGCCTGATGAGGGATGAGTAAAGAGGCACGATGACCTCCCCTGATCTAGATGTGAATCCCTTCATGATTAGGTGGGCTATATAAAATGTTTTTCTAACCACTTTGGCCACGTGGTTGTCAAATGAGAGATTGCTATCAACTTGGGTCCCAGGTCCCTAATTACTTCTTCAGTACTTAATGGATTACCACCTATGTGGTAATTTGTGGGCACTTTGTTTTTGCCAAAGGGATGACTATACACTTTTGGCGTTTAGCTTGAGGCCATGGCTCTGGCACCAGTTGTCTGTTTCTATGAGGCCCTTTTGGAGGATGCTTGTGTCGGCTGGAGAGTCGATTATGGCACCCAGTTTGCAGTCATCTGCGAACTTGGTCAGCCACAGTCCTTCCGTGTTAGCCTGTACCTCTGAGAAATATATACCGAACAAGAGAGGTCCCAGGACTGAGCCTTGTGAGACGCCACTTGTAACTGGTTTGGAGTCTGACATGGCTCCAGCAATTCTAACCATGTGGGTTCTGTCCTTGAGCCAGTTTGCAACCCATCTATTGACATAGGGGTTTATATTTAAGCTGGTGAGCTTATCTATAATGCCTGAGTGGGGTATTGTATCGAAGGCTTTTGCGAGGTCCAGGTAGGCTGTGTGGACCACCTTCCCCTCATCAATGGCTTTGGTGACTGTTTCAAAGAAATTGACCCGGTTTAAGAGGCAGGATCTGCCCTTAACAAAGTTGAACTGGGTAGGATCCAGTGTCTGTAGGTCCCCAATATCTTTATTTATGAGGTCCATGATGATCCTTTACATAGCTTTGCAGACCAAGCTAGTCAGGCTTATGGGGCGATAGTTTCCAGGATCCATTGAGGCACCATCTTTGTGGAGAGGGACCACTGTTGCTGTACGCCACTCTTTGGGTACATATCCTGTAGTAAGGCTGAGATTGAACAGTAGTTTTATGTTTGGGTTTAGCTCTTCTTGGAGTTCATGTAGGACGCAGCCCGGGACACCGTCTGGTCCCAATGATGCTGTGTTTTTTGCTTTGGAGAGGGCGGCTCTTACCTTAGCATCTGAGATGTCAGGGGGGCAGCACTCTGCTGGGATAGATATTTGCCCTTTTGGTGGGGAAGGGGGGGAGAAGTTAGCGCTGAACCTGTCAGCTAGGATGTTGACAATGTCTGTGGTTTCGATGTATTTTTTGTCATTTTGGACTAATTCTGAGCATATCTGGGAATTCCCACCCAGGTTCCTAACATAACTAAAGAAAGCCTTGTGATTATCCTTACTGTCCTGTGCAATTTTTCTCTCAAAGCTGGCCTTAGACGATTTTATGAGTGCCCGTAATTTTTTGCTAATACTGATCAGAGATGCCTTCCCTTTTTGGGATTTTGCTCTATCATGTAGTAGCTTCCTCCTTCTATTGTATAGTTTGTTTATGGCTGGGGTCCACCAGACAGGACGTCTGCCTTTGGAGGATTGGGTCTTGGTTTTATTTGGGATTGCATGATCCATGCATTCCTGTAGTTGTTCATAGAATGCATTTATAAAGGATTCTGCGGTCTGGGCTGTATTTTCCACAGGCTCAGGGGCTTTGAAGGATTCCACCTCGGTTTTGATGAGTGTGAAATTTGCTTTAGAGAAGTTTTTCACTGTGGTTTTCTGGGCAGGGGGTGGGATCGGGATGTGAATATCCAGTGAGATTAGTTTATGGTCTGATCTTACCAGTGAGGGATACACTTCTGGTCTGGAGCATAGAGTCCCCATGTTGGTGATGATCAGGTCCAGTATGTTTTCCCCTCTTGTGGGAGTGGTAACAAGTTGTTCCATAGCATTTGAGTTTATAAATTCTAGGAACCTTTGGGCTAGGGTGTTGGAGCTAGAGTAATGCTCCCAGTCTATGTTTGGGTAGTTGAAGTCACCCAATATAATGGTGTTTGGAGAGACCTTCATATTTTCCAGTGTTCTCAGGAAGGCCGAGTGGGGTTCCTGGGTTTGGGAGGGTGGTCTGTAGCAGGCTATAAATTGGAAGGCAGTTTTACCCACTGTTGGTTGCACATGGATAGTCTCTGATGCTTCGTGCTGTGCCAAACCTCAATCTTATTTATTGTTATGATGGCTTAGGGGGTAATCTACATTCTCCCAGGGAGGAACACAGAAACCTTAGAAGACTTCTTATAATGGTTATCCAATAACTGCCCCCAAGAAACAATTGTTCTTGGGGATTTCAGCATTGACTGGAACACTTGCTCTTGTGAAACGCCCACAACCTACATAAACCTCTATGGATTTACTCAAATCATAAACTCACCCACCAGGACAGGAAAACACAATAACAAGGAAAGTACCCTAGACTGGATACTCATCCATACTCATCTTCAATCCTATAAATCAGGCACGTTGCCTGATGACCTAAGTGACCATTGTCTCACCTATGTAATCAAGCTCAAAGTAGACTGCTCCTACCAACCCACCTACAGAACATTAAGAAACAACAAGAATTTTATTCTCATCAAGTTTCAAAATGAACTTAAGGCATGCAATTGGTCAGTACTAAAAAGTCTCCCCCAAGATGAAGCAGTAGCATACTTTAACACCAAATTCCTTGCTATTCTTAACTCCCATGCTCACAGCCGCTCTATTAGAACCAAAGTTAATATTGCACTATGGCTTTCTAAAGATACCAAAACCAAAATGTCACTCAGAAACAAAGCATGGGCCACCTACCGAAAAACAAAAGCCCCAGTTGATCAACTAAGACTCAGACAGCTAAGGAATGACGCAAAAAAATCCATAACCTTAGACAAAAAGAACCACTGCTACCATCTACTGCAAAACCACCAAAACAAACCTCAAAAGTTCTGGGCAGGAATAAACAAACTACTCCACCCAGGCCAAACCGCTACTCCACCCCCCTCAGCTTCCCGACAAAAATCCCCGGTAGACATTGCTAATAACTTCAACAGCTTCTTCACAGAGACTATCCAGTCTCTAGCCAGCCAACTTTCTCCCACTGGCTCTAATTCTAATGTAGCCACACCTACTACCCAAACATACTTTACCTTCCAACCTGCTCCTACTCAACTTATTCATGGCCTACTTAAGAAACTAAGACCCACGACCCTGTCTGCTGACCTCCTCCCAGCAGACTATCTGCAAAAGGCTGTTGACACCATAGCATACCCCATCTCAATCTTGATCAACAGAGCTATATCTAAAGCTACTGTACCTACTATATGGAAAATCTCCCATGTCATACCTCTCCATAAAGGAGGCAGTTCCACTGAACTGTCAAACTTTAGACCCATAGCTATTCTGTTACCTCTAGCTAAAATTATGGAGAAGTGCGTTCACATACAGTTCATGCACTACCTCACACAGAACAAGCTGTTGTCCAGCTTTCAGCATGGCTTTAAGCTACACCACAGTACTACTTCTGCTGTCCTCTCTTTCTCTAACGTCATTAACCACAACTGCAATAATAAGAAACTATCCTTAGCACTCTTTCTAGATCTATCCAAGGCTTTTGACCGCAAAATACTTATAAATACCATGAAGGCCTTCTCCTTAAACCACCATGCACTCCAGTGGTTTCAGTCCTACCTGCAGGGCATGCTACAGGCAGTCTTATGGCAGGATAAGCTATCATCTCGCCTACCCATCACATTAGGAATCCCCCAGGGCACGATACTAGGACCCCTTCTTTTCTCCATCTTTATCAATGACCTTCATTCAGTCATCCCAGATGCTACCTGCATTCAATATGCGAATGACTCCACCTTGATTTTTTCTGACACCTCACCGGCTACTTTATTCACATTAACCCAAAATACCTTCAATACAGTGGAAAATGGCTTTCCAATCAACATCTAATCCTAAACCGCAACAAAACTAAGTTGCTCTTCTTCTCCCCCACATGGAGGACCCCCCTGCCATCCTTCAACATAACTGCTAACAATGGCACTATCATCTCCCCAGAAGCCCAACTGAAACTACTGGGTGTCATAGATGATAACCTGAAGTTTGATGTGCATATCAATCAAACTATCAAAACCATTTACAGAATAAAACCTTTCCTTACCCTACTTGCTAGAACTGCAATTGCCCATTCCCATCTGCTATCAACTCTTCTCTATGCCTCACCACTATTCTCCAACTTAAACAAAACAGATCTTAATAAACTATCATCCAGCTATAACCACATTGACAGATTTGCTACTGGCACAGCCTACCGGATACACCACTGTCAACCTAAATCGCCTAGGATGGCTTGAACTGCCAAGCCTACTGCAGTTCAACCAGCTAATAGTGGCAAATGATGTCCTTTACCAACCAGAAAATACACCTGCACTAAAAAATATTATCAGCCCCTACACCAGCACCCGGCCACTGCGATCATCCACTAGACTCCTAGTTCAAACATACAAATCCAACTACTCAGCTGGGGACTCTCTGTTTGTCAACTCTGCTGGAGAAATATGGAACAGACTCCCAGCTGACTTGACCCTAGAACCCTCACTAAGTCAATTCAAAAACAAATTCAAGAAATACTTCAAAACTCATTGGTTATGTCCTTGCACTAACTTCGACTAGTGACCTCTCTATTTCTTAGGTGCCTTACCTTCAACTACTTCTAACTTTTTTCTACCACTCCATTTCAGGAAGGATCAATTGTATAACTGCTGCTTAGTGTGTCTTAAATCTGAATGTAATGTTATGTATGTTTAACTTTGAAAATAATGTTATGTTTTGTAATGTGTTTTATAATAAGTTAGTACTATATGTGCTATAGGCTGGTATTACTTATGACTGTAATCTGCTTGAAACTAGCATTTACTAAATGTTCAATGTGAATTATCTTAGAGCTTTTCTCCCCAGGCCTCTGCTGAAAATCGACATGTATCCAGTCGGACTATCCCAGTCAACAAATGTAAATAAATAAAATAAATAAATAAACCTGCTTACTAGTGCCTTATTCATTATGACACTGACACTTCACATGTGCATTTCCTGCAGTACTCCAGTTCATAAATATATGTTATTTAGTGGGTTTTGCAACAAAAATATTGGTTATAATGTGCTTTGCCATGTTAAATAGACTGTGCTGCAGTGGGACTCGAACTGGGAATGCCTGCTCGTTAGGTGAATGCTTTGCCCACTACACTATTGCTGTGCTGCTTCATTTGCATATATCTTCCGTGTTATGCTCTTCAGTCTTTTAAGCTGCTTTAACCATAGCTAAGTGATGGGCACACCTGTGCACCTACGGTTAGCTGTACTCGGACTTTTAAAAAAAATAATAAAAGGGATTCTTCATTTAATTTATATGTACTGTTGCTGTTGTACACATGGGGGACTGATGGTGGGGATATGCGGACACCTATGAGTGGTTTCGCTCATTTCTTACCACTTTCTGCTGTTCTACATTGCAGGGGCGTGTTTATTCTGAGAGCTCTGTTTTCAGACACACCCCCTGCACTAGTACACGCTCCGTGTAAGCCTAGGAGCTTGGGCAGAGCGCCTTATTAATATGCATGGTGCACTGCCATCCTGCTGCTAAACGGGCACTTCCGTGCAGAACTAAGCTAGTCCTGCACGGAAGATTAGTAAATCCGGGGAATGTCTCAGGCTCAGACTGTATCAGTGCATTTACATAGATAGCAGATAAATAAAGCGTGCTAAAACTGGTTCAAGATAAGGAATACATTCATACGTGACACAGAGTGGCATTGACATGTGCATTGTTTCTTTGTTCATTGGTGGTGATAAAATTTACAAAAGGAAGATTAGCTTTGAAAGAAACCTTCAGTATCCTTATGAAATACATTTTTGTCATGACTGGGCTACTGACATCAGCAATACATTCTTGCTAATTAAATATAGTTGCATATGTATAACACTGTGAACATTTCTTGCTCTGAGGTATAAAGTGTTGGATGCAAAGTGTATACTTGTTCAAAGGAGTAGTGTTTTGGAGGTATAGATTATCTGACAGTTAGCACCTATGTCAAGTAGATTTTATTTTTGCAGTGTATGGATAGATTTTATTATTTTTAATTTTTTTTGCAGTTAAAACATTTTCCTCCTGTAGACATTATATCAGCATTGTAACAAAAATAAGCTTTTAGCATTCTGCAGAGGGAAATCTTACACATTGCAAAGATGAATGAAAACACAAAGCATTTCAAGGTAAATACTTCAGGATGAAAAATGTACAGTCTGCTTAGGAAAAAGAAATGTGCATTTCTACATTGCAAGAATAACAAACAACACTGCTTATTTCTGTGACTGCTCAAAAGTGCTGTGGTCATGTTGAAACAGCGACTGCTGTTAGCAACATACAGAATGTGAAGCTGTGAGGCATTGAGACTGTAACATCTCATGTTATTACTTTTGTTTCATATATTATGCCAACCACTATGCAGGGGTTCTTATGCACATGAAAGTAATCCCGCCATTTAATGAATATCAAGATGAGTAAGGTATCTCTGAAGTTTCACTCTTTTTGTTCTCTTAATCAGATATATGAGTGTGAGCTGAGCTCTCATATACGGATGTGATCATATTATGTATATGTCAGCTTCCAGAACTTGTTGTGATTTTTGTTACATATGTATGAGCTCCCATACACTGTTGAGATTAGTTATGTATGTGTGAGTTCCCATATACTGTGATGCTTGTGTGTGTGTGTGTGTGTGTGTGTGTGTGTGTGTGTGTGTGTGTGTGTGTGTGTGCGTGTGTGTGTGAGCGAGCGAGCTCCTTCACAATGTTCTGATGTTAGTATGTATGTGTCAGCTCCCACACACTGCTGTGATTACATTATCTATGTCTGAGCTCCCACACATTGTTGTGATTACAGCATGTATATGTAAACTTCCACCCTGTTGTGATGATAGTATGCATGTATGAGCTCTCACACACTGTTTTGATGATAGTGTGCATGTGTGAGCACCATGCACTGTTGTGATTATTGTTACATATGTATGAGTTTCCATACAGTTGTTATTAGTTATGTGTGTGTGAGTTCCTATATAATGTTATGATTATAGTATGTATTAATGAGCACCATACACTGTTCTGACTATAGTTTTGTATCTGGAGTTCCTGCACACTATTGTGATTATAGTTATGTTTATGTGAGTTTCCATACACTGTTGTGATTATAGTTACGTATGTATGAGTTCCCATACACTGTTGTGATTATAGTTATATATCGGTGAGCTTCCATACACTATTGTGAGTATAGTTATGTTTGTGAGTTCCCATACACTGTTGTGATTATAGTTATCTATGTGTGAGCTCCCATACACTGTTGTGATCATAGTTATATATGTGTGAATTTCCATACACTATTGTGATTATAGATATGTATGTGTGGGTTCTCAAACACTATTGTGACTAGACCTGCATTGCCAAGAGAAATGTGTCATCAGAGAGCCTGATAATTCCATGTTGAATATATTTTAGCTTATATGCTTAATAAATGCCTGTTAGAAGTACACTAGAAATGTGGATACACACACACAATGCATGTGCGTGCATGCACACACGCACATGCACATGCACACACGCACATGCACACGCACACGCAGACGGACACACACACTCACACACACACACACACACATACACACAGTGGGATGATGCACATACCTGGTAGCTCCCTGAGGAATGCTTCCTTTCATAGTGATTATCTTCTTGAAACAAAGTCCACCAGGAATAATAACAATATATAATACAGGCTAGCAAAAAATGGTACATTTGTTAAACTCAGTTAATCTTACAGATCTGTGGCAAATTCTGATTAGGTGCACATAGGCAGCATAAAATGTGTACCTTTTGCCAGTAATGAACAAATGATACACTCTACTATCATCAGAAGACATAAAGAGAGAGTACAATCACTGTGTTTATTATTTTCAGTATAAATAGTACCACAATGATATTGTGTACCTCTTACTACATATAAATTCAAAATAAACCAGGCTTTAATTGCCAACACCATCTTTTCCTTCTGCTAAACTTTCTGTGCAGCATTAGTTCATTCTCAAATATGTCTCTAGTATGTTATATGAAATCTGTTCAGTTGTAGTCTGTGGCTGAAATGTCCTTATGTTTCAGCTTAATTAATAATTGCATGAGACAACACCAAATAAAGGTAATCATGTTCTCTAGCATTATGTAGCATATTCAGAACTGATGACTACCACTGCAAAAATTTAAAAAGATCCAAAGGGCAGCAAGCAGTAATTCTACATATATATGACTGTGTGTGTATATGTATGTGCTTGCACACACTTGTATGTGATAGGTAGAGGTATGCATATAGGTGGGGTCAGACTGAGCTATGAGAAATCTGCCAGTTTCTGGGGGGCGTGGCTTGGATGACAAGCTGAAACCAGAGTTCTTGAGCTCTGCAGTCTTCATTTTTTCCTGACAGGATTTTTTATTTAATTTCACCAACAAAGACATGAAACTACTAAAATCAGGTTATGTGAGTCGTAAACTACAAATTGTTATATTTTTTAACCTAAAATGTTCATATTTTCCTGTCAAACTTTCAAATAGAAGGGGCATTAAAACCACATTCACAAAAGAAGATGAGCAGCTCCAAGTTTTCTCAGCAAGAAACTCCATTGAAGAAAGAACTACAGGCAATCCTTACTACAGTTCAAGACTTGGTGGGTAAAATAGACAAATTAAACTTAAAAGTGGACAATATAAAAGAAGATATCACCAAACAAATAACCTTATTAAATGAAGTCCTTAAGCAACAAACTGTCCAGATTGCTACTTTGGAAGATTCTGTAACATATATAGACTACAGGCTAACAGAAAGAGAGAAAAACATAGACTTTCTTTTCAATAAAACACCAGACGCATTGAAAAGATAGATGACATTGAGAATAGAACCAGAAGAAACAATATAAAAATCTATGACATCCCAGAGCAGATGGAGGGGGACAATATGATTAATTTCCTAACTTCTTGGATTCGTAAAATCCTAAACCTACCTGAAGCATTATCCTTTGGGATAGAGAGGGCACATAGGTCGTTAACTACAAGTTCTGTATCCAGTAAAAACAGCCATCCAAGATCTATTATTGTAAAATCTATCTCCACTCAAGACAAAGACCTTGTTTGGGTGGCCTAATTGTTAAGGTGTTTGCCTTACAAACACAAGGTACAGGGTTTGAATCTCACAGGGGATAATTGGCTAGGTTTAAAATGGCTCATAAGGGTAGTTAGCCTAGTACTAACCTATGAACCTATTAAATATCTGACATGGTTTAGTGGTAAATTACTTTGGCTATGGTATGCACGGTCCTGGGTTTGAGCCTTGCAGAGGCTGTTTGTCATTCAAAGGGGATCCAGTGTCTGTCAGCCTGGGATGACATGCTCGACAAGCCATATTGCTTTGCTAGGGACGGCTTGCACCTGTCACCCTTAGGCTTTCGTATACTGGCCAAGGCTCTTGCCACCCTCATAGTGCCTTTTTTAGGCAAGGCTCAAAGGACAAACCCACCTCCATAGACAACCCAAGGATAAAAAAACTAAAGGTAATGCTACTCAATGCCAGAAGTCTAAACCTCAAGATGCACGTACTCGAGGCTCTCCTCAGTATAGAGAAAATCGATGTCTGTGCAGTAACAGAAACCTGGTTCAAGGCTCCTGAGAGCACCCCAGCACTACCAGGCTATAACTCATACCATGCGTTTGCCCCAAAACTCGGACCGAAGCACAAAAGGAGGGGAGTATCTATATTCATCAAAGATACCTACACCTCCAGGTTAGTGGCACTGCATGAAGCATCGGAAACCATCCATGTGCAACTAACAGCAGGCAAAACTGCCTTTCAGTTTGTAGCCTGCTACAGAACACCCTCCCTATTACAGGAACCCCACTTGGCATTCCTGAGAACACTGGAGAATATGAAGGTCTCTCCAAACACTATGTTATTGGGTGACTTCAACTACCCAAACATTGACTGGGAAAACTACTCAAGCCCAAACACCCTCGCCCAATGGTTCCTTGAATTTATAAACTCTAACGCAATGGAACAACTGGTCACCACTCCCACAAGAGGGAACAACATATTGGACCTGGTCATCACCAACATGGAGACTCTATGTTCCACACCAGAGGTAAACCTCTCATTGGTAAGATCAGACCATAAACAAATTTCCCTGGACATCCATATCCCGTCCCCACCCCCAGCCAAGGAAATCACTGTAAAGAATTTCTCAAAAGCCAACTTTGCACTTCTCAAGACTGAGATGGAATCCTTCAAAGCCCCCGGGTCAGAGGATAATACAGCCCAATCCACAGAATCCTTTACAAATGCATTCTATTAGCACCTGCAGGAATGCATGGATTGTGCTATCCCAAATAAAACCAAGACTCACTCCTACAAAAACAGGAGACCAGTCTGGTGGACCCCGGCCATAAATAAACTATACAACAGAAGGAGGAAGCTACTACATGACAGAGCAAAATCCCCAAAAGGGAAGGCATCTCTGATCAGTATTAGCAAGAAACTTCGATCCCTCATAAAATCATCAAAGGCCAGTTTCGAAAGAAAAATTGCCCTAGACACTAAAGATAATCACAAGGCCTTTAGTTATGTCAGGAACATGGGCGGAAACTCCCAGATTTGCTCTGAATTGTTGCATAATCGTACAAAATATACCAAACCTACAGACATAGCCAACATCCTGGCAGACAGATTCAGCGCAAACTTCTCCCCCTTTCCCCCAAAGGAGCAAATGCCTATCCCAACTGAATGTAACCTCCCTGACATCACAGATGCACAGGTGAAAGCTGCCCTCTCCAAAGCAAAAAACACAGCATCTATGGGACCGGACGGTGTCCCAGGCTGTGTCTTACATGAGCTCCAAGAAGAACTGAACCCTCACATTAAGTCACTGTTCAAACTTAGCCTTACTACAGGATATGTACTCAAAGAATGGCATACAGCTACAGTGGTCCCACTCCACAAAGGTGGTGCCACAACTGACCCCAGAAACTATTGCCCCATAAGCCTGACTAGTCTGGTCTGTAAAGCTATGGAGCGTATTATCATGGAACTCATAAAGAAAGACATTGGGAGCCTCCAGACACTGGACCCTACCCAATTCGGCTTTGTTAAGGGCAGATCTTGCCTCTTAAACCTAGTTGATTTATTTGAAACAGTTACCAAAGCCATAGATGAGGGCAAGGTAGTCCACACAGCCTACCCAGACCTCGCAAAAGCCTTCGACACAATACCCCACTCGGGCATCATAAATAAGCTTACCAGCTTAAATATCAACCCCTATATCACAAGATGGGTTGCAAACTGGCTCAGAGATAGAACCCACATGGTCAGAATCGCAGGTGCCATGTCCGAATCCAAACCAGTTACAAGTGGTGTCCAACAGGGCTCAGTTCTGGGACCTCTCTTGTTCAGTATATACTTCTCTGAGGTTCAGGCTAACATGGGGGGATTATGGCTGACAAAGTTCGCAGATGACTGCAAACTAGGGGCCATAATCAAATCTCCAGCTGACACAAGCATCCTCCAAAAGGGTCTCACAGAGACGGATGCTTGGTGCCAGAGCCACGGCCTCAAGCTAAATGCTAAAAAGTGCATAGTCATCCCCTTTGGGAAAAACAAGGTGCCCACAAATTACCACATAGGTGGTAATCCATTAAGTACGGAAGAAGTAATTAGAGATTTGGGGACCAACGTAGATAGTAATCTCTCCTTTGATAATCACGTTGCCTAAGTGGTTAGAAAGACCTTCTATATAGCCCACCTTATCATGAAAGGGTTCGCATCTAGATCAAGAGAGGTCATTGTGCCCCTCTACTCGTCACTCATCAGGCCCATAATTGAATACAATGCCCCTTTCAGGATGTACCTTACCCGACACCTGCAGCAACTGGAGAGACCCCAAAAGTACCTCACCAAGAGGATCATGGGCTACAAATAGATGTCCTATGCAGCTCGACTAAAGAAACTCCAGCTCTACTCAGTTGCTTACTGCCTACTCAGAGGCGATCTATGCCTGATGTACAAAGCCATGTCAAACCTAGAATTAATGGACATGCTCCACCTCAAAAAATCCAAGTCCCTTAGAGCTACACGCTCCAGGGACCTAAACCTCAACACAAAAATAAATAGGACATGCTGGAGGGACAGATTAATTTCCCAGAGGCTCCCCTCACTCTGGAATAGAATCCCAATTCATGTTAGACATAGCCCCTCGCTGACCCTCTTCAAGTGAAATCTGGACACGTGGATGGGAAATTGCAAATTCACCCCTGGGATCTCTTCTGTGTCCCTGCTAGACAGAGGCACAGTAAACTAATCTTAAAAGGGTACCTTCTGTGACCTACTTTACAGAGGCACAGTAGGCTAATCTAATAGGGAGGCGGAAGCCAAATACACTCTGGCTAGGCTTATAAATGCCCTAGGGCAGATAGCCTAGTATCTACCTGTGAACCTATGAACCTATGAACTGCCTAGTCCCTTGCACTGTTAAAAATTGGTGACCAAACTATCAGGTTTGACAATGACTTTTCACTCATTGTAATGTCCAAAAGAAGAGATGTGTCCCTCTAATAAAATCATTAAGAAAGAAGGAATCAAAGCACAACTCATATTCCCAACAAGAATAAGACTATCCCTGCCAGAAGGAAAGAAAACTTTTGACTCTCTTGAAGAAGGAGCCACATTTGTCCAAAAAAGAGCCTTTTAAGTCAACCTGAACTCATGGATTCTTCAATGAGCTTAAAAATATAAGCTTCAAAAAATAATTGGACTATTAAAGAAAAAGGAAACACAGAGACAAATGATTATACATAACTTAACATTTCATGCACGTTTTTGTTTTCTCCCTTCTAAATAATGTAGAATCATACACAGAAGGCAATGTAACTTTTCTTTTCTATCCTATTATCTTTTCTGCAACAAAGCTAACTCTATAAATAACATATAGTACTCAAAATTCAAGTAAATCAAAATCTTATCCAACTGCAAACTATTTTATACTTTTATCTCTTTATATGCATGGTACAGCACTAGTGAAATGGTATAAAATCACTCACTAATTTCATATATTTATATATATTTTTTCTATAGTCCTAGTGTCACAGTATTTAATCACTGGATGAGAGAGAAATGCTTACTGTGTTACTTTTAATTACATACTACTTAACTGAACTTCTATAATGTGTTCCATTTAGCTAATATATCTTATAGCTGTGTATGGTTGGTAATTTGCAGCCTTCATTTTAAATATTCATCATTTTGCATGTTATGCTTAAAAGCTTTACTTCACTAGAAAATTCCTACCTACTTACTTTTTTGATGGAAGTTTGATAACTTTTGTGACAAGCTGGGGCTTTTAAAGGCTTCAGTTAACTCCTAGAATCATGAGAAAATCTGTGCTGTCTTTCAGGAAATAGGCATGACCTTTGAACTTGTTTCTCTTCACTGAAATCTTACAGCCGGTCAGATTCAAGAATGATCATTTGAAATGTGTTTTCATTCATTTAGCAATTATTTTAGTATCTAAAAAGTCTTAAAAGCATATGTTTTACTGTAAAAAGTGATTTATTTCATCTGAATTACATTTATATTTAATTAAGAATTACAAATATGTTTCTAACAGTAACAGTTTTAAATGCATCTTTTTTCTTGTCTGATTTAATGATATTATAGTCCTGTATTTACTCATAGTAACAAATAATTATTAGGATTAATCAAATCAATTTATCTTAGTCTGTCTAGATAAAAAAAAAATAAGAAGTTGTATACAGCTTCATGTTCTTAGTTCATGCATACATAGTATATTAAATCAACATTTTCCTTTTGTATGTTTTTAATGTACATGCAGTTTCCCTTCTGCTTGCTATTAACCTGGAGTAGCTAGGAATTCCCACTAGATGTCATGAGAGGGTTAGTTTTGGGCTTTTATGAGAGATATAGTAAGCTGAGATTTAGTTTATCCATACAGAAGGTTGTTAAAATATACAGTTTTATTTTTTTTCAAATTTAGAGTTTTTAAATTGTCCACAGCAGTTTTAAAAAATGTCTTTGTCATAATGAATCAAGGAAAGCACTTTTCAATTTTACTTATAATAGCAGTCTCCATCAAATGATATTTAACGTTATATCTATTAATGTCAATGGGTTGAACAACCTCATAAAAAGGAGTAGTGCCAACAAATATTTAATGCTACATAAAGCAGATTTTGCATTCATTCAGGAATCGCACTTAGTAACAGAAGATCTAAACAAATTAACCTTTAAGGATTACAAGATTTTGATAGATCAAACTACAACCACAAAGAGAAGAGGTGTCCTAATTCTACAAAGAAAATCAATGACAATTCCAGAAATACTTAACTCATAATCAAACCACGATGGTATGCTTGCTTTAGTCATGCTAAAACTAGATAAAAAGATGTACACTTTTGCAAACACCTACTGGATACCAGGTATTGGGACTAAAACTGTGAAAAAACATTTAGACACCATAACATTAAAGTCTAAAGGTGAGTTACTATTAGCAGGTGATTTTAATTGTATTTTGCCCTCCAGTGATACTACATGCTCTAAGCCCTTCAAGATATCCCCTGTTGCCAAGCACTTGAACAACTGTATAAAAGAAACCTAATTGACATTGATGGTATAAAAAGATTATCCTCCCTGAAATATTCTCACTACTCCTACAGATTTGGCACACAACAACATAGATAAAGTCTTTGTAACCAGTTCTTTACTGGCCAAAATTGATAATGTAGTGCTGACATCATGCCCTATGTCTGACTCCAAAGCTTCACCTTCAATGTAATACTTAATACTGACCCCTTAAACTTCTGCCAAAGACGACCTGCTTATCTGGTAACAGTACAAGGATTTAAAGAATGGTTTCTAGATGACTTAAAGCTTTACCTAGATGCCAGTAATAATGGAGAGGTTTCAGATATTATCCTATGGGACACTTTAAAAGTAGTCTTACATGATAAAGTCAGAAGTTGGTATATAGATAAAAGGAAAGAGTGAGATAAAAAAACTGGTAGACATACAAAAGGAAATTGATGAACTAAATTTAAAACTTATAGCCGATGACAAATCTGTATTCGCTGACATATGTAAACTGAACAAGGAATATCAAGATATCATGCACCATAAAATATAGATAAATCTGGAAAAAAATCTAATTACAAGCCTACTCAATTAATCCCAAGAGTATGCACAGGATTGTGATTAGTTCTAAATACTTAAATGAAAAAAGTCATATATAAGAAATAATATACACTAGAAATAATCAGAGTATCAAAGTTACAGATCTAAAAAATATCTTATTATGTTTTAAAAACCATTATAAGAATATTAATAATAACTCATCTACAAGTGATAACAAAAGTATAGACAACTTTCTTGTTAATAATATTCAAAAGAAGCTATCCAAACACAATATTAATAACATAGATAAACCCTTTTCCTTTAAAGAATTAAAGGAACAAATAAAAACATCTTAAGACAAAAAAGGCACCAGGACTGGATGGCCTAATTCCAGAATTTTACAAACTCTTATCTGATAACATCTTCAAAATCTTACTCAATGCATTCCAAGAAGTTAAAACTACAATGAACATCTCTCCCTCATGGAAATATTCTATCATTTATCCCATCTTAAAAGCAAATAAAGAGCCCAACCTTTGCACATCATATAGGCTAATTTGTTTGCTTAACATTAATTACAATATATTCATGTTGATCTTAGCAGACAGAATAAATAATATTCTTTCAATATTAATTCATGAAGACCAAACCAGGTTTATCAAAAACAGAAAGATACAAAACAGTGTAATTAGATTACTGTTTTTAATACACTTAGAAACCAAGAAAAAATGTTATTTCTATTTTAAGCCTTGATATAGACAAAGCTTTCAACTCCCTAAGCTGGCCATATATGTTTAAAGCTCTGCAAAAATACAATTTCTCCCCAAGCTTTATAGGATTAATCAAAAAAAATATGAAAAGTCCATAGCCTATGTAAAGATTGGATCTTATCAATCTAGCCAATTCAAAATATTAAGAGGTACTAAACAGGGGTACCACCTCTCCCCATTACTCTTTGCTCTGGCTATTGAGCCTCTTGCAAATTATGTTAAAAATAATGACAGCATTAAAGGATATAAAGTGTCAGACAAATTATCTCCCATGATACAACTGTTTGCTGATGACCTACTAATAGGTCAGAGGATAGAGCTTCAGACTATAGAATAACTTCTACTGATACTGAAAATCCAGTAGATCACCTATTACATAATCTAGACTTCTTTGCAAACATCTCTCATCTAAAATTCAATTACAACAAAACCCAGGCACTTCTAGTGAATAAAAATGTTACTATGAAACTTAAATCAAAAAGAGACATAATCTGGGAGGGCATGCATATTGAATGTCTAGGTATCATTATTGAATCTAATTATAAAAAATCAGTCAAATCTAATTACCAACAACTTATAAAGTGAATTACAAGTCTAACTGACAGTTGGAACAGAATCTTCTTCACATTTGAAGACAGACTGACTTTAATCAAAATTATACTGTTACCTAAAATCTTATTCATTGGCCAAGCTCTAATAATTCCCCCACCTGTCAAAATTAAACAGAAAATTAGTAACTTATTACTCAACTTCCTTTGGTAGCCCAAAAAAAAAAAAAAAGACTTTTTTCTTCTCTGGCACACCACAAGCTGGGATGAAGGAGCTATAGGGTTCCCAAATATTGATTTTTATTTGAACTCCACATTTATTAACATAGTGTTGCTTTGGAGTACTACTTCTTATACATCATATTGGAAATTAATACATGAAACCTTACTTCTTAATAGTAATAGGACATTGCTTGAACCATATACTCAAATACATACAAACATCTTTATATGTATTTTAAAAATATACATTCAAAGTGAAAGCTCAAAACTTGTTCTTATATCTCTTACAAAACAAATATTGCTGTTTTTTTAAAAAGCTTATGTTTTCTAATCAATTAATTAAGAAGGTATTAATAATTATGTTTCCTATTGCCTACACAAATGAATGTTTGATATATTTTGATACTCAGAAAATGTTAGAATTTAAGTAGGGTGACCTATTATATTAGAATCAATTTCTCTCAGCTAATCTCAACAATTATTAATAGCTCAGCTAAGAACACTTCATACATATCTGTTATTTATAAAATTCTCAGAAATGACTTTAGCAAAACAGGTGTTTTTTTGGAATTATTCAAGTGAAGTTAATAAACAAGTATTCTCAGAAAAAGATAAAAAACTTTGTTTCTAGTCGGTGAAGGAATCCATATCTCCCCTGTGCTGGTGTGTATACACATGGACATTTTTACATAGATGTCTTGTCACCCCACATTAATGTACAAGAAAGGTGAAATGAAATGCTGGAGATATGGACACCCTGATGCTGATTGGATATGTTGTTGTTGTCTTTTGGCTTTTCCCGGTTAGGGGTCGCCACAGCAGAACACTGGTCCGTTAATGATTGGCAGTAGATTTTCACGAACACTGAGGTGCCAGCTCGACGTTCAACCTTCAACGAAGGCACGCCCATTTACACATGTCTTTTGAATGCCCAGCCAACCGCGGGGAGGACATGCAGACTCCACACAGAAGGCACTACCCGCACTCCAGCCGAGAATCGAACGGGAGAACGTCTTGCTGTGAGGCAACAATGCTACCGCTGCACCACCGCACTGACTGGATATGTATGGTTGTTAATTGCAAAATAATTTCCCCATTTGGTTAGACTTTAAATACCTTTGTAAAGGTCTGTGGAATGACAAGTGTATAATTTCTGACTCCTTTATCCTTTTCAATGTTCCTGTTCCTGAAGTCGTTCCTAAAAACCAAACATTTTTACTATGGTCTATCCTCTCTATAGCAAGGAAAATTGTTACTAAAAATTGGAAATCCTAATCTACTCCTGTCTTTAAAGTTGAGTTTATTCATCTTTAAAATACATTTGTAAGAATGAGATTGCTACTATAAAAGCAAGGACTAACAACACAACTCATCATTTAATTGCTTGGACAAAATTATCTAATCTGTTAGAGAAATATTAAGTGGTCTCCTATGTATATTGCTTTTTTAATTGTTATGGACATTGTATATAGTTTGTTTTTTTCTTGTTACTATACTGTTAAGTTATTGTGTTATAAAATGAATAAAAACATTTTGGAAAAAAATCTGCCAGTTTATCACTGAATATAGATTTTAAAGTGATATCCACAAATGTTCATTGTTCATTCTGTAGAAAATTATAATATTCTCACTGACTGTTTCAGTCTTATTTGTGATATGAAAGGAATAGGTGGGTCTGACTATATCATATAGTTCCAGAAAGTGTGATTCTTCACAACAACACAATAATAATCTAAAAGCTAAAAAGCAAATTGTTTATATATAATGGGAAAACTTTAGGCAGTGTACATACCCAGTTTCTTATATAATAGTGCATTTTTATTTACACAAAACAAAATAGGCTGATTTTTTTCAAAATGCAACCCAAATAGAGTACACTAACAAAATAATATGCTTGCAACCAAATATACAGTTCAGTCCTTTAGCAGCATTAGCAGTGGTACTAATAATAAATGCATAATATCTCTCCCAGGGAAAACAAGTCTTTTTAATTGCACCACGTGATGAAACCATTTAAAAACAAATTCTCTTTTTTTCAGGAGAAAGTCTGTCTTTAGAATGCATTAGCTAAAATAACACAAAGTCCAAGAGGTGTTTTATTTTAGCTAATGCCTGGCCTTAAAAGGCACAGATTAACAGGCATACTAGAATTAACCTGACCTTAAAAGGTGCAGGTTAACTTCAAACACAGGAAGTTCAGTTATACTAGGTTAAAGTCCCAAAAAGAAACAGGTAGCAGGTATGCAGTCGGCAGCAAACGTTTATTTAAGCGCTTTTCGTCAGCTCTACAAAGCTGACTTCATCAGAATACATTCAATGTCCGTAAAACCATATATATATATATATATATATATATATATATATATATATATAGTAAAGTTCACTCAATTGGCACAACATCAATTAAAGCAACAGCCCCTATAAAAACATCTCAATTTTAAAATGTTGAGAAAAAAGTTAAACAGTATGTACAAGTAATTTTAACAGCAAATTAACATAATATAATCCTAAATAATAATATTTACTCATCCTTTCAAATAATGACTAAGACTACTAAAAAACATAGATAAACCAAAGTTTAAAAAAAAAATTTCTGAAAATTATATTTAAAAAATGTTTGAAAAAAATTCCCCTAATAAAAATCTACTTACAAAATGTGTGTACTAAATATATGTAAATAAATCATGTATATACATACACTCTTTAGCTTCTTAGGGACCTATACTTGGTCCCTAAGAAGCTAAAGAGTGTATGTATATACATGATTTATTTACATGATCTTCAGACTATTTAATTTCGACACACTACTGATTGAACAAGAGTCGTTTAGTCCAGGATGACTATAAGCATTTAATTTCACTTGCCATTTTAACTCAAGTTCATCAAGTTTGAGGTTTCTTGTACTTCCCCTTGGGTCAATTTTGACTTGATCAATAACCATAAACTTAAAGCTATGGTTTAAATAGCACACTATGTGTTTAGCAAGGGCATTTTCAAGTTTGCCCTTTTTGATAGCATAAAAATGTTCGTACATCCTGTCCCGTAGCCTTCTCTCAGTTTTACCTACGTAAAATGATGGGCAGGATATACATCTAGCTAAGTATGTGACAAATGTTGAATTACAGTCAGATTTACTCTTCAATTTATATGTTGTTCCATTTACCTGGAATTTATTAATTTCGCCCACAAATTTGCAATAGTTGCAATTCAAACATTTGTGCATACCAGAGTGCTTCACTACAAGTACGTCATGTTTTTCTAATAGGGATTTAAGGTTCTTCCCTTTCCTGTAAGTCACTCTGGGTCCTTCACCTATTTTCTGGTGAATCTCAGGATATAGTTTGAAGAGGTCCTAGTTTTTCCTCAAGATAGATACACAGTGGTTACTATATGTGCTAAAAGTAGTTATGAAATTTACAGAGAAGTTGTTCTCAGACTGCCCAATACTAGCAGGCACATCCTTGTTAGCATTACCACAGCTGTTCACCTCTAGACCCATACCCACCTCTATAGTGGGTACCATGGAGTTAATGCTCAAAAGAGGAGAATATACTCTGTCACGTCTTTTTTCTGTAACCTCCTGGATAAGTGAGTCAAGCAGTGGTTCAGGGTACCCTCTGTGAAGGAACATGTTCTTAATAACAGTACATTCAGTAAAAAAATCTTCATCCAAGCTTACCATCCTAGAAGCTCTCACCAGCTGTCCCTTCACAACAGATTTCTTCTGGTGGAAAGGGTGACAGCTGGTGTAATGAAGGAAGGTGTTAGAGTATGTAGTTTTCCTAAATATATTGGCTGTGAATGCATGCAGGTTATAATTTTTACTTAAACAAATGTCCAAGTAAGCCGTAGGGCCACAGTTAAATGAAGATGTAAACTGAAGAAACTCAGTGGTGTTGTTAAAGTAGTCAATAACTAACTGACTCTCGTTCTCGTTACCTTTAAACAGGATGAAAATATCATCCAAAAATCTAGTATAGAAAACGAAGGTATCTGAAAATCTATTACCACTGAAAACATACTCAGATTCCCAGTAGGCCATTACCAGGTTGGCTATGCTACCTCCACAGGGGGAGCCCATAGCGACCCCGACTTTTTGCAAAAAGAAGACATTTAGGAACATAAAATAGTTGTTAGATAATACTAAATCTATGAGGACCGACACCAAGTCGATTTCATTAATGGGTGCATTATATTTCTTGAGCATCAAACTCACCCATTCCAAAGCTATATCGTGGGGTATACTAGTATACAAGTCTTTCACGTCGACAGTGAGAAAATTATAATTCTCATCAAACTTCAAAGTACCAATATTTTCCAAAAATGACCATGAGTCCTTACAAATTTGGGACTCGTTTGCAAGATATTTCCGCAAAATGGCATCTAGGACTCTCGCACAGGAGTATGTGGGTGATCCCCTACTGTCCACTAAAGGTCTCAATGGTGGATTTCCAATACTCTTGTGGATTTTGGGGATACCAAAAATACAAGGGTATCTGGGATACATTGTCTTCATATAATTGTAGGTCTTTTGATCAATACATCCTTCAATAAATAAATCCTCTATGCAATTCCTAATGGTACTATAAGCTTTGTTTACTTCAGAACGCGAACTAGGAGCGTATGCTTCAGCGTTAAGTAACTCGATCATCCGATGTTGATAATCGAGTGTACTAAACACCACTAGAACCCCACCTTTATCAGGTTTACAAAACCTAAGACCCTGTGTTGTAAAAAAAATGTAACAAATCGCTTTCGTCACTCAAATTAGTAGAAAAGTTCCTGACATACTTATATGTGTTAGCATGTCTGACATCTAATTCACAACATTTCTCAAATAAGTCGAGCACAGGATGTAAAGGGGGGGGGGTTGTATGTGCTTAACACATGGAACCTGTCACTGGAATCACCATCAAATATGTTTCCCATTAAGACATGGAAGTTTAACTTCCTCACAAAAGATTTAATGTCCAAAATAGTGTCCGCAATATTCCATGGTTTAGATGGAATAAATGTGAGGCCCTTAGATAATAAATCAACCATGTCAGTACTGAATTGAGTGTCACTATAATTGTACAGTTTATAATCGCCTGCTTTATTCAAAATAATCGCAGGTGAACCGGCACATACTTCCTGAACTTCAAGTAAACCAGGATGGGATATAAAGTCATTATAACAATTTACATCCATGTCCAAATTAGGCAAATGCTGGTGTAAAGTCAAATTCAATGACACCCCAGCATCAGGATAAATTGTTACGTCTTGACATTGCTGTATGTTCATTTGTTTTTGTACTGAGGTTGTTGAAAATGTTTCTGCTTTTGTCTGGCCCCAGTATCGGGGCCTTGCTGAAAATTCTGGTCCCGCTGTGGTAAATAGTCTATGTGAGCACTGCGTAGTCTATTACACCACTGAGTACCCCTCCCTCCTTGTCCGTGGGAATCAGAGGGACCAGCACCATGATTGTTATTGTCAGGTTCAGTTTCATCATTATTATCCCCAGTTTCTTGTGGACCAACATTCCGGTTTCCATTCAGTTGGTAGAATTTTCTTTTATTACCCCAAACTTGTGTCGGTGGTGGAATAGGGTAAGCAGTACCTGAACTGTACGCCTTAATGTCTCTATCCAGTTTTTTAATTTTATTAGATTCAAGTTTGTGCATATGTTGATCTATACTGTTAAAGGTACGTTCATATTCATATTTATATCTTCCAAACTCATAGTGAGTTTGGATATTTTCATCCAGTTCAGTCACATAACAAGATAGATTTTCTATCCATGTGGTGTAATGTTTAATGATGATTTCAATAAGTTCAAACCCTTGACGGTCGGACAAGTTAATCAGGTCCATGTGGAAAGCAGAGCCACTCTCCAAACCCGTAGGGTATGACACCCGTCTCAGGCCTTTAGGGATAACATTCCTATTTAAGCACTCACGAAAATAAGATATCTCAAGTTGCAGCTTTTTGAGCTATACAAGGCATGAATCAAATAGTTTAAGCTTATTAATAATAGAATTCTCATCAGAACCAGTAGTTGATTCACCTGGAGTAGTTATTGAATTATGACTGATCCCACTATTTAAGCGGAATCCATTATTTAACCAAACAGTAAAGGAAGAACCATTGTTTTTACCTTTCATCGCCTGTGGTTCATCCCCATTGATACGACCTGGTTCACCCTGATTGGAGTCTCTATTATCGGCCCCGTCTACAATGAATGTAGACTCCATTGTTTGCTGCTGGGACCTCGTAGTTGAATTTAAGGTTCTCTGGTGGTTATCCCTGGTCGTATTCATGTCGCCCTCATGGTTCCCATTAAGGGAATTCCCAGACGTCGACCTTTGGGTGTTATTAGGACAACATACTGTTTGCACTAAAGCATCTGCATTATTATTAACATTCGACGCAGTCCGGTTTGCTTCACCAATACATCCAGGTTGATTATCAACAAAAGTAACATTCGGTTGGTTATTCGCATAGGACCTTTCACTGCTCAGTATATCAGTCCGGATGTTAGGCGTTAAAGAAGCTCCTTTCGCCGTTTCATCGGGTTGCTGTCTTGCTGTCTCTGTAAGTGCCAAAAGGGATTGTCGCAAACTGCACTGATCCAAGTCAAGTTGATCCAATCTAGAATAAATGCGTTAGATCTTTGAACACAACAAGTCCAAAGAGCTGCCCATGACCGGAGTATCCTCACCATCCAATAGGTCTCCAGCAGGAGATTTAAATTGAAGGACCCCAGGTGTATCCTTTGTTTTATACTAGGTTAAAGTCACCACTATCATTATTCATTTCTGAAGTCATTACAAAACTGGACTATACCATACATGTTTGGGACTAGAGCCAAAGGGATCTTCCAGAGAATATATGACTCTCTGATAACCCTTAAGTTCAGCATTTTCTTTGTCTCCTCTCTGACCAGCTGTTTCTAATCATTTGGTACTTTGTAGAGTCTTAGGTTAACCTTTTGGAATTGTGTCAATGTGATGGTTAATAAGAGTAGTACTTCCCGGCAACTCTAAAATGATGGACTTGATTCTCAGAATGAAATCTTGAACCTGCTGCTTTAGAGGTTCTGAAAGGCTTTCATTCACCAACATTTTGTGGATAAATATCATTCACTTATCTTTTTCACAGTCCATGATCTCAGTTATCACGCTTACCTCATGTGTGCCAGCCTCCGAGATTTAAAACATTTATATTGTAAATTTGTTCAGCATGCCTCTCACCTGAATGTCTTACTTTATAATTTGCTTCTTTTATCCACTCAGTTGTCTTATAGGTAACTTGTTGCTTAGCTAGGAATTTGATTTTGGTTGTAGGGACCACAAATAAAACTGGGTCACCCACCTGAAACTCATTATTCTTGAAATTTCTGTTATCAACTCCTTTTTGGAAAGTTTATGTCTTTTCTATATAGTCCTACAAAATGAGCATCACTTCTTTCAGACATGTTTACAGATCCATATACTACCCTGTAACACTCTTAAAGGATGTCTTCTCTTCCTCCCATGTATCTTCCATTATATCCAAAAGGCTTCTCAGCTCCCTACCATACAATTCAAAGGAACCAAATATCTCAGAGCCTTGAGGCACTTCTCAAACTGAGAGTGTTAAATAGGATAACAGTTTGCTCTATCCTTCCGAGCTTTCTCAATAACCTTCCTTACCATATATTTTACAGTTCTATTAAATGGTTCCACCAAGCCATTCAATTAGAAGTGATACTTTTAGGATCTCAGTTGTTTTACGTGAAGGCTTTGACACAGGTGTCTCATGATTTTGGAAGCCTCATAAAGTCTGTACCTTACCTTGATCCATTAGGATCTCCTTTGCTTTCCCTACCTGGGAAAATAACAACACTAGTTATTTAGCAATTGCCCGGGACTCGGCCTTCTTAAAGGGAAAACTTGTGGAACTGGGTAACATAATTTAGCACCACCAGTGTACACCAATATCCTCACCTAGATCTTACTAAAATGCCCACAATATCCACAGCAATCTTTTAAAATGGAATTTTGATTAAAGGCTTTAAAATCAAGGCATTCTTGAAGCCCAGGTTAGGACATGTCTGTTGAAACATGGGACACCTGTAACAGTAGTTTTCTATTTCCTTTAGGACATCTGGCCAACAGAACCAGGCTAGTATCCTTGCTTTTGTTTTACCCAAGCCTAAATGCCCCCCAGTACTTGATTATGGGCCATTTTTCATGACCATTTACCTAAATGGCTTGGGTAACAATAACAACTGGTATACAGTCTCTTTTCTCTCTCTCTGTCTCTCTCTCACTTTTTGTCTTTCCATAGCTATTCTGTATATGAGGCTGTTCTGCATCTCATGGTAGGGATAAGCTGGAGGAGATTGAATGGAAGTGTCCTCCCCTCTACCAAGGGTATATTTCCTCTAATATGGCTTAATATTTGGTCTTTCCACAATGCATCTTTGAAGCTTAACTGACTTACCTGGATATTGGACAAACTGGGATCCTGTTCTCCATCTACATCTTGGGGGATAGAAGGCCTTGATTCCCCTACAGTTAGGGCACCTATAGCAGTCTCCATGTTCTACTCCTCCTCAAGGAAGGGCAGCTCACTCCAGGGCTCGAAGTGAATCTTGTCATTTACAACATCACTTGAAGTCTTTTCAGCTCTTTATATCAACCTGTGGCTTCAACCTTACTTTAGGTTTTTGGGACCTTACCTCCTCTTTGGACCTTTTTCCCCTCCTGTGTTGGGCATTGGCTTCCTTCTTCAGACAACTTTATCCATAGCTTAGTCTACTCTTGGCCCTCTGTTGTTATTTCTGGTCTCTCAAGCCATCTGTTATTGTATGGCTCTTGCTGAAGGGGGTGTCTCTAACCCAATGACTAGTAAATTCCTCAGTTTTGATCATACATCAGGCACTGTACTAGGTTTCCATAGTGCTATCACTTTCTCACCATTTCTAGAAGTTTTTGAACAATAAGACATCTTTCCTACTTAATACATCATGGGTAAGAAAGGGGACCATGACTACTGGGCATAAGACTTTCCCAAATTGGGTTTGCACCTTCATATGTACAACCTGGTAATGTCTTTTCTTGCCATGGATGAACAACACCTTGATGGACACTGATGAGTCGGCCTCCGCCAAAGTAATTATACTAGCAAAGTCTAATAATTCCTGTAATTCTTGCCAGTCTACTCTGATTAAGTTTTTCACTAACTTCACAAAATGTGTTCTTGACCAGTTCAAGTCTTCACTTGACCACATACCACAGGCTCTTCACCTCCTCCTAACCCCTTTGTTGTCTGCATAGCAGTTTCTACTTTAGCTTCCATTCCACACTGTTTAACAATATACCCTGTGTGATGCCCCTGCACTGACCCAGTAACCAACACTTTCTCTGTCCAACCAGTGCTTCATGTCCCTGACCAAATAGCTGACACACACACACACACACACACACACACACACACACACACACACACACACACACACACACACACACACACACACTTTGAGATTTGATTTATACACAAACACACACCTGGGAAAGGCTGGCACAGGTTTACTAGCTATCCCCCCTTCTGTCCGGACCATAAGGTAGTTATCACTGCCACCAGAACCCCTTATCAGCTACTTTAAGGTCCTTCCCAAAGGGGGACCAATCCTACTGTGTAATGTTACTATTATCCAAATGGTAAGTGTGACCAAGAGCAAGGATATTTAGGAGTGGCCTGTACAGTGTCACCAAATACATATGCAAGTACTTTAAGAGCTTAAATACATCTCACAAATATCAGCCACGAAGATAGGTTTAGATATATTTAATAATAAATAATAAAATAACAAGACAATACTCAATCAACACAGTTACTTCGGATATGTTTTAAAACAACATTGCAGGACAGTCTCAAACAAATACAGAAAATATCTAAACTAATCTTTACTATGTTCCTATCTTTATATAACAGAGATACTATGCCCCAAGTCTTACTTACAGACAAGACGTAGGCAGAAGTGCTGATGACGGATGTTTCCAGGTCAAAGACAAAATATAAAATGCACCAATCTCTCTCTGAGAGTTCTTAAATTACTATCAAACATTACTGCTGGGTCATCTTGGATGACATCACTTTTTGTGACCTGCCATCAGTTCCCAGGCTAACAGAAACTAACACCTCTGTGTTAAAAATGTTTTCACTTCATAATCTCAAATTACTGAAATCCCGAATTTCAGTAACCCGAGACTATAAAGTTGAACCATCCACAATACCGAAATCCACAATCCCGAATCACACAATCACGAACATATATACACCATACACCACATAACACACACACCAATCCAACCACAGCACACAAACCACACAACCCTACACTACATATAAGTAGGGGGGCAAGCCACCCTGCACTCCCCACATCCCCCCTACTTATATATATACCAACTCTGAGGTCACACTTAACACAAAAAAAAACTCACACCATGCCATCCTCCACTCACACAAATACACATCACACATACACAAACACCAACAAATCCATCACTCACACTCACACTTACACCTCCCTACCCTTACCCACACATACAATGTACAAAAACACACACAAACACTCACTCACCTGCAATCTCAGGCACCATAACACTACACATGATGTACCAGAAATGCATAAGCGCGGATTCCAGATATTCAAATTCGCTCTTATGCACTTTCTGCATTCTGGTTTTTGGCTTCATGGTCTTGGGTTACTTACTGAAATTCGAGATTTCAGTAATTCAAGATTATGACGCGTAACCGTTAAAAATACATATCTCTCAGATGTGCAGTTGCTAAGAAGTTTTAAAGCAATGCAACAGTTTACATTTTACACCTAGTAAGTACTTTCCTCCAAGACAATAGAAAGAAACTTCTAGCTCTAGACATCCTGTCTCCTTGCTGCATTAACTATCTTTTATAGCGCATCGTAAAGCATTTAATTTCAACTTATTTTCTTGAAGTTTTGTAAGTTAATCTTCTATGTTTCAGCAGGGTATGTTGTGGTTACATTCTTGAAGGTCAGTACATAACATACAGTTCTGTAGAAATCATATCAATATTCACAAATGACATATAATCATTTACCAAATTCCAGAAAGCCTGGCTGGCAGTGTCACAATCCCCCCCCCCCCCGAAAACTCAAACTAGTTTTTCAAGTGACCCTTGAGAAACGTTGCTTGAGAGGGTTGAGCCTATCTAGGAATACCTTACCCCATTCCCTGTCTTGAGACCCCATCTACATTGGCATTGCTAACCCCACTGTGGTGCTGCACTGTCATATCATATGCTTGCAATCCTAGGCTCCACCTTAGTAACTTGGCATTTTGCTGGTTGGCTCGATGTAGCCATGTTAAGGGATTGTGGTCTGTAACTACAGTGAATTTCCTTCCATACAGATAAGGCTGAAGTTTCTGCAGTGCCCACACTATGGCTAGGCATTCCTTTTATACAGCTGCATAGCATTCCTCCCTGCCTGGGTTGGAGCCTATGACCGAGATATACCACTGGATGCTCTTCTCCCTCTGAAGTAACCTGGCTAAGTACAGCCCCCATAGCATGGTTTGAAACATCCACCTGCACAACAAATTCTTTGCTGTAATCTGGACTGGCTAACACAGGGGGTCCTCCCAAAGCTCATTTAAGCTTCTGGAATGCCTGATCACATGCTGGGGTCCACACTACCTTATCTGGCCTGTTTTTCCTTGTCAGTTCTGTGAGGGGAGCAGATATGGTACTATAATTGGGGACAAACTTTCTGTAGTACCCTGCTGTCCCTAAGAATGTCCTCACCTGCTTTTTGGTAACTGGGGCAGGGCATGCCTGAATGGCTTCACCTTGGCAGATTCTGGCCTGATCTTTCCACTCCCCACTCTGTGTCCCAGGAAAAGACCTCTGCCATACCCACCTGACACTTGCTGGGCTTAATGGTCAATCCTGCCCTCTGTAGTCTGCCCAGCACCACCCTAACATGCTGAAGGTGCTCTTGCCAGGAATGGCTGTAGATGGCAATATCATCTAGGTAAGCAAGGGCAAAATCTCCTGCTCCTGCTAGGATACGATCTATCTGCCTATGGAAAGTTGTAAAAAACAAAAAAATGAACCACGAACAACAGGATAAATCTGAAGCCTTTAATGCTGCTCCACACACTAAGCGCTTTCACCATAAGTCAATGGCATCATCATCAGAGTGAATGGTAGCTATTCATCAAATCCTTATATACACCTATCAATTAATGAATCATTCTATTAAAAATAAATATGGATTCAATCATCTTAAAGCTAAAACACTTACAAATACACTTCTATATAAAAAACTCTACAGAATACAGTCACAACCCACAAATACAAATCTAATTAATACTTATAAAACTCTAATATTTTGAATATTAACACTTAGTTTAAATTTGTTTAAAAATAAAAAATATATAAAAATACTATTTAAATTTTAATTGCTCGATGTTTCAAAATTGGTCCTATAGAAATGAAATCATTTAATCCAGGTGACGTTGTAGCATTCAATATAACCTGTCATTTATATTCCAAATGTTCCACTTTTAATTTTTCATCGCCACCCCTTTCATTATATAACACCCTATCTATTACAAAGAATAAAAATCTCTTAAAATTAGTACAAACTGTACTATGCATATATAGGGCATTATGGGGCTCTTGATTTCTAATGGCCCTAAGGTGTTCACCTATCCGGTCTCTCAACCTGCGGATAGTTTTACCTACATAAAATGTGCTACAGTTGGAACATATAGCTAAATACACCACCCTTTGGGTATTACAATTAACCCTACCTGGACATGGAATAGTCCTATTTTAACTCAGGACACTTACATAGGGTCCATCATTGATGAATCTGCAAGACCTACACATCCCACATCTATTCATTTTGGAAAGAGTGTATCCGGGCTTGTGTTGTTCTAAAAACCCTTTGATATTTCTCCCCCTAGAGAAAACTATTTTAGGGGAACAACCTAGAGTACCTTTCAAATCACAGTTAAAACATAGATCCCATGCTGTACGTATGGAATCCACTATCCCATTTATTTGGTTATTATATTTAAATATCAAAACCCTTGAATCTAAAATACTACGGTTATTAACTGTTTCCATACATTCTATATTTTTCCTCTTAAGTATAGGTAGAAAAGTAGTATCCCTCTTATTCAATACCTCATTATGTATTTTGGTCAACATTTTCAAGGGATAACCTCTGTCAAGAAACATCCCTATCAGTATGTATAACTCTTGTTTCAAGACTTGGTTATCACTAATAAGTCTTGACAACCTTACCATTTGACCCTTCACTATACCCCTACGCTGATGTGGGGGGTGACAACTATTGTAGTGAAGTAAGGTATTATTATGTGTTTCCTTCCTGAAAATACTGCTCTCAAGTCCTTCAACAGTTTTTGTTAACCTAATATCAAAAAATTCAATTTTTGACCATCCCATTTACTAGTGAATTTGAAGAAGGATGTAGTATTAAGATATTCTAGAAATAACATGGCCTCGTCTTCAGTACCCCTCCAAAGTATCAGAACATCATCCAAAAATCGATTATAAAGGGCATTTTTGTCTTTATAAGCACTTAGTGTGTGGAGCAGCATTAAAGGCTTCAGATTTATCCTGTTGTTTGTGGTTCATTTTTTTGTTTTTTACAAGTTTTATTACCCATTGGGTATTTTAATTTTGTGGTGCCTCTGGAAAGTTGCTGGGGCATTTTTCATCCCAAAGGGCATCTTTGTGAACTCATACAAGGCAAAAGGAGTCACTAAGGCTGACTTCTCTCTAGCATTAGGAGTCAAGGGCACCTGCCAGTAAAATTTGGTGAGATCAATAGTGGTAAGCGCTTGACTGTTTTGATATTTTGGATTAAACTTTTTAGCTTGTGAGCTCCTTGGTTGTAACTATTCAGACACCAGCTTTTGAGTGCATTTTTGTTCAATAGTGCTAAGATACTTAGCCCCACCTAGCTGTTCTAGGCCTTCATTTGTCCTAGGTATGGGGTAAGCATCTGACATTGTGTGACTATTAAATTTCCTGTAGTCCACACAAAACCTGGTGCTGCCATCCTTCTTTGGTACCAGCACCACTGGGGAGGCCCAGGGACTGCTGGACTCCTGAATTAACCCTAGTTCCAATATTTCCTGTAACTCCTCCTTCAGAGTCTGTTTGACTCTTTTAGGCACCCTATAAGGAGTTTGCTTAATTGGCCTTTGGGGTCCTGTATCCACATGGTGCTGCACCAGGTGGCTACACCCTGATTTCCCCAGTGAACATATCCCCAAACTCCTGTAACACTGCTTGGATTTCTTGAACCTGTGTAGGGGATGGGTCCCTATTATTTATGTGAACATTCAGAATTTTGAACATTGTGTTATCGACAGCCTAATGTCGGAAAGGCCAAATCCCGAAGACACGGAACAGCGATTTTTTTTTTCCTAGGGAAAAAAATCACTGGGCCATTTTCAGGACTTTGCCATTTCCTCCACTGTGGTGTGATCTCGGAGTTGGTATATTTAAGTAGGGGGGTGTATGGGGGGCATGGGGGTAAAGCCCCCCCACTTTATTTTGTGTTTTTTTTTTTTTTTTTTTGCGGACCAGCGATTTTTTTTTCCTAGGAAAAAATCTCTGCTCTGTGTGTTCGGAATTTGGTCTTTTCGACATTAAGCTGTTGATAAAGGCAAGTTCGAAATTTTGAATGTTTGGTTATATAATAAGAAAGCTAGGGGATAGCTGCTGGGACATTGCTACCCTTTCTACTGAGGTGTCAGTTCAAGCTTCACTGAGGAGATCAGTCACCAGACCCCCCTCTGATTCCTCCTGCCATCCATTGCAAATACTTAGCACAAGCTCTTCCCTATCATGGTAATGTTTCATCATGTTAACATGCTACAATTTGTGTCCCTACCTCCAGTTCTACCATGTAGTTAACATCACTGACCTTCTTTGCCACCTTGTTGGGTCCCTCCCAGGCTGCCTACAGCTTGTTGTGTCTGATAGGAATGAGAACCATTACCTGCTGCCCTACAGTATACTTTCTAGCTCAAGCATTCCTGTCATATCAGACCTTTTTCTGCTGTTGTGCTTCTGCCAGATTCTCCTGGGCCAAACCCATGAGTTCCCTGAGCCTTGTCCTGAGGTTTAGGATAGCGCAGTGGTGCAGTGGTAGCATTGTTGCCTCACAGCAAGAGGTTTTCCGGTTCAATTCTCGGCTGGGGTGCCTGCTGTGTGGAGTCTTCTGTATGAAGTCTGCATGTCCTCCCTGCATTCATGTGGGTTTCCTCTGGGTGGTCCAGTTTCCTCCCATGTTACAAAGACATGCATCTGGAGCATTTCTCCCTGGGCCTCTGCTGAAAATTGGCTTGTTCCACGTCGGACTTTCCCGGTAAACAAATGCTAAATAAAATAAATAAATATGCCGCAACAGATTCCTTGTGGGATTCACCCTCCCATTCATCTTGAATCAAATCTAGAGGTCCCCTTACCCTATGTCCAAATAACAACTCAAAGGGTGAAAAACCAGTGGATTCATGGAGCACCTCTTTGTAAGCAAACAACAGATGGGGCAAATATTTGTCTCACTCCCTCTTAAACTGGTCTGCAAATGCCAGTAGCATCACCTTGAGTGGAGAGTTCAACCTTTCAACAAGACCATTAGTCTGGGGGTGGTAGGGGGTGGTCTTTAGGTGCTTCAACCCACAGTACTTCCACAGACAAGCCAGCAGGTCTGACATGAAATTGGCACCTCTGTTAGTCAGTATTTCTTTTGGAAAACCTACCCTGCTGAAAATCTCTAACAAAGCATTTGCCATCTTTTCTGCCTCAATGTAGGACAGAGCCACTGCATCAGGATATCTGGTAGCATAATCTACTACCACTAGTATATACTTTTTCCTTGTGGAACTTGTGGTACTCAGAGGCTTCACAATATCTATAGCTACCCTCTGAAATGGCTTCTCAATCACAGGCAAAGTCATCAAATGAGTTTTCAGCTTGTCTCCTGTCTTGCCTCCCTTTTGGCACTGCTTACAGGTCCTGCAGTACCCTGTTACATCTCTGGAAATCCCAGCCCAATAGAAGTTCTGTATAATTCACCTCTTTGTACTTTTTATGCCTATATGACCTGCAAAGAGAATATCATGGGCTATGGCTAGAAGTACCAGATGGTAGGCTCTGGGCACTACCAACTGCTGTATTCTCTCACCCTCTAGCCCTCCCTCAGGGGCCACTCTCTATACAGTAACCCTTTGTCCCAGTATACAGATTCCCCCTTCCCTTGAGAATCAGATGCCTCACTAGCTACCTCCTTCAGGCCTTGTAATGTAGGCTCTGAGAGCTTAGCCTGTCTCAGTTCTCTCTTTGTAACCCTTTCCAGCTCCCCTTCCACAGGAAGTCTGGCAACCTCTGACAGCGGTGGCTCACTGCCAGCCTGGGTACTACTACTCCTCACTTCTGCCCTTGCAGTCACTCTGTCTAAGGGAAAATCAGTACCTACAACCAGCTGTGGCTCACCTTCAGCCTCACTGCTGCAGGGTAGCTCCCTCCCTGAAGTAACCACCTCACCAGTCCTGGCTGCAAGTGTGCAGTCTTTCTTGGTCTCCCTCAGGCTACCAGACCCACATGCTTGTCTTCAAGCCTGACTGTGTGTAACTGAATGTACACATGGTATTGCATAATCAAATTAATTTCCTATCAGGACATCTGCAGGGATATCCTCAAACACACCTACATGCTGGCTTACTTTTCCACCCTCCTAGTCAAGGTGAACCATAGCTAAATGTATTTGAAATGGGGTCCCTCCTTAAGATTTGATTGGAGTAGACTGCCCAAGCAAGTAGTGCTCCTCTTTTACCATTGCAGGCTTCACAATGGTTAGGTCAGAGGCTATGTCTCTCTTAGCAATGACCTCTTTCCCATTCACTAAGGTAAGATATAACCTTGTGTGGTAGCTTGGTACTCTTGTTATTTCGAGACAACTTACGGCTGGCATTTTGTCATTTATACTTACTGGCTCTCCCAACTTTTGTTCCCTACCTTGCCTCAGTGGACATCTATATGCTACATGGCCCCACTGGTTGCATTTAAACATTTAACCCTTGGTCCTGGATGTGTGCCTGGACTAGTACTACTGGTATATTCCGTTGCAGGCAGTCTGGGCTGCCCCCCATGGGTTCCCTTAGACCCATGAGCAGTGCTGGGTGTCCATTTCTTGTGCAGTGATGCTCTGCTTGCTAGGTATAGGTCTCCCTTCTTCCCCAACTAATCTGCAGTAGTGCATTGTCTATCAGCTAATCAGATTCTCATGTCCTCAGGCAAAGTGGTAAAGGCTTGTTCCCTCACCAAAAGGTCTGCCAGCCCTTCAAAAGCGGTGACGTGGCATCCACTCACCCATCTATGAAAATAAGTGCTTAGTTTAGCAACATATTCACACACACTGCCTTGTGTCTATGATCATGAAACTTTTTTCTGTAAGCTTCAGGTGTTAACTCAAAACATTGTAAAAGACAGTTCTTTACAACAATATAATTTAAACAATCAGTATCAGACAGTTTGGAAATTACACTTACAGCTTTACCATGGAGTAAGGAGGTCAGGAGCCATACCCAGAGCCCTTGGTCAACATTATACTGTTTACATACCCTCTCAAACATATGAATGAAACTATCAAAATTATCCCCCTCTGTAAACTGTGGAAGAAATTTACTGACCTTTGTTGCTTCTGGGGTTCTGTTACTCCCTCCCCCATTACCTCCATGACTCTGGTAAAGAGTCAGCATCTCCTTTTCATGTTGCCTCTGCCTCTCCTTCTCCTCATCTTCCAGCATCACAGTTTCTCATTTTCCTCAGCCTTCAGACATTGCAGTTTCTCATTTTCCTGTCTCTAGATGTCTCAGTCTCTCTGCTGCCTCTCTTTCCAAAGGCTTAGCCTCTAGCTCAAGTCTCTTTAACTCCAGGTGGCTTTTTAAGTCCTCTGTGGAAAGGTTGAGCTGTCCATTTTCTGAGAGTTGTACATCTCCAAGGTCAATCTGATTGTCCTCCTGGTTGCTATTGTCTGATGCAGTTGTGACTAAAGCTGAAATCATGTCTGCATTAGTCAGGTTGCATGCACTAGTCCTTTAGCCTGGCACATCTCAGCCAAATGGCTCCTTGTCAGCTTGCCATACTCCTCTGCTGACATGCTTGCCTGCTCTCCCTGACTAAATTAGCTAACAAAAAAAAAAACAATTGTGATATGAACTCTGAGTGTTCACTTCATGACTGATTGACAGTACAAACACCTTCAGTGACCACTGTACACAGGCTACAGGAATTCAATATCCACACCACTACAAGCCAAGTAATATGTGATGTGGCTAACTCACCACTGTCAACCAATTAATATGTGATGTGGATATCCCACCACTGCTACCAATTATATAAAATGCACCAATCTCTCTCTGAGAGAGTTCTTAAATTACTATCAAACATTACTGCTGGGTCAACTTGGATGACATCACACTTTGTCACCTGCCTTCAGTTCCCAGGCTAACAGAAACTAACATCTCTGTGTGAAAAATACATATCTCTCAGATGTGCATCTAGTATGAAGTTTTAAAGCAACACAACAGTTTATATTTTAAACTTAGTAATTACTTTCCACCAAGACAATAATAAGAAACTTCTAGCTCTAGACATCCTGTCTCCTTGATGCATTAACCTACTTTTATAGAACACCGTAAAACACTTTATTTCAATTTAAATGTATTTTCTTGAAGTTTTGTAAGTTAATCTTCTATGTTCCAGCAGGGTATGTTGTGGTCACATTCTTGAAGGTCAGTACATAACATACCTACAGTTCTGTAGAAATCATATCAATATTCACAAATGACATAGAAGTATTTACCAAATTCCAGATAGCTGGGCTGGCAGTGTCACACCCTGTCTTACCACACCCAGATCTGGCAGTTAGCACAGAAAATTAAGACTATGAGCTGTTAATGAGGTGCTTCCTGTCGGCCAAAGCTTGATTCCCTTAGCTTCCATTTATCTAACTTTGTGAATATGAAAAAGGTTACTTGACCAGACAATGGTCCCAGGTTGAGTTTAAAAAACAAAACATGTGGCTCACTACTCTACCCTGGTTAACAAATACAAACATGTGTGATGGTCCTTTTCATTTTATTTGTTGTTTTCTCAATTATTTTAGCAGATACTTCTTTATACACATTTTCATAAAAGTGTATCCTTCCTAATAAAGTTACAAAGCACACTCACTTTTTAATGACTGCCAGCAAAGATTTTTAAATCTGTCTATTACAAGAATTTCCACCATTGTTTCCTTGCTGTTCCCTCCCTCAAGGTCTAATCAAAATTTTACAATATGTTTTAATTTTAATAATTGTACCCTTGCTGTTATACTTTTAGAGAAGGTCCAGTCATGGAATTTAAGAGCTTAAGTCTCTGAATTGGCTCCTGCTCTTGATGGTAATTTTTTCTTTATCAAAGTTCAAGCTATGAATGTCCATATATGCACTCATCATGACATGAGTTGCCAGAATCTGAGCCCAGCAGGAAGAGTCTTGACACTTCTGGTTGTATATTCTTTCAAGTATCACCAGGTGGGCTTTCAGGTCTTTGGCACTATTAAGAGGTTTAAGGAATGGCATGGCCCTCAGTTGTACCATGGACTTGGCTACCATTACCATGCCCCCAGCAGTGGTAGCACTCATCTGTAGGTGTTATTCCATGGTGGTCATCACATATCCTCATGGACACAAAAACCTCTGAGCTGACTATAAGTACCCACAACTACTAGATTCAGTTACCAGAAACACAAAAGTATTCTCACTAACCACAGGGAACACTTGCTGTTTGGCAGTGACAGGTTGAATCAGAAAGGCAAGAAGTTGCAGCTACATATTATATCCACCAGATTTGAAGTTTTTAACCAGTGAACACACATAGTTTTGGATATTAGCATAAGTACAATAGCAAATGGGCTGATTTTGCAAACAAAACAGTATCCTGAAAACAAAATATACATTTCAATCATTTAGATGTATTACTGGGGCACTCAACACTGCTACACAATATTTTTTACAGGACTGATAGACTTTGTAGCAAGAAAGACTATCTCCAGAATGCACAAGCAAAAATAAGCTAAAGTCTAAGAGGTATTTATGATTTTCCAGAATTGCAGTCTTTATAACACTGTGTTTTCTACCACAAGGACTTTTTCCAGTGAAGCAAATAATTCTTCTACCAAAATCTCTCTGGTCAGGCAACCTCCAGATTTTAATTGTTAGGACTTTCACTGAGAATTATGGACCTAGTGCTGGACTATGGTCATGAATCCAAGTCTTCCAGCCTTGATCATTCTCTCTTTTCAGCAACAGTACTTTAAAAAAGTATTATAGACTCTTCTGGACTCACAAATTAAATTTGTCTTACTAAAATTTCCTTGGCCTTAAAAATGTGCAGGTTTTCAGCTGATTTCAGACATCTGAAGATCAAGTATTTCAGTTTAGAAGGACCAGCCCCCATTAATTTGATCAAATGTGTTCTGTCATAAAAAATAGTCTTCCCTAGCCAAATACTCTAATACACATTGGGCAGGATTCACGAAGGCTTGCATGGAGACTCCATGCAGCCCTCGCGATCCAGAAACAGCCCGAAATTCCGTGTAAGAGACCAGCTAAAACGTCTCTTACACGGACTGGGCGTGGATATGCTAATCACCTCACTTGCAGCTGAAAGGCATGCAAATGAGGTAGATTAGCGATCCACGAAGCTCAAACCAGCCTGTGTAAGAGTCGTGTTAGCTGCAGAAATGTACTCAGTTGACAACTGAGTACGTTTCTGCAAATAACACAATGGAGCCATGTCAGCTCCAAATAAAGGGTGCATATGTGTCAGGCAGCATGCTAATGGCCAAATATTTGGCCATTGGCAAGGTACCCTGATGCAAATATGAAAAATAAATATATATTTTTTTGGCGATGTTTAAACGCAGCACAGCCTCGCACAAACAGGCTGCGCTACATAAAACATAAAAATGAAGGTTATAAACCCACAAATGTGGGTTATATGCAATACATGGATTTACAATGCAGGGACCAGCAGACCAAAAACAACATGGCCACCATTTAGTGGTTGCTAATGGGGGAAGCTGAGTCTAAGACATGTAACTAAGCATTAGTAGGCAATCTGATGTAAATGAGTGTTAGGATACTGAATCCCACTGTCACATAGCAAATGAGCACATTCCGAGTAGTGTAAGAGTTACATAAGGGGGAGGAACAGAGTAGAAGATAGGTGACATCACAGGGGGGGAATGGCAGAAAGAAATGCAGTTCATTGGAGGTCAGTGTTACGTGACAGATGTCAGACACATATCATGGAAAGAGGAGTGCCACAAGATAAGCATGGGAAAGTCAAGAAATGGAAGGTGTACACGTTGCCAACACCAAAGTTTCTTGCTGGGCGTGCATGCGCACGTGTGCGCACCATGAGGCGCGAGTAGGGCAGTGTGTGCGCGTGTAAGGCAGACTGAGCATGTGGGAGCCTGTTGGCAGACTTGTAAGACTGTTTGCGCTGGTGTGCGCATGTTTTAACCCGAATAAGTAGATTCTAAACTGTGTAAGCATGTGTGCGCGCGTGTAAGCCACTGTAAGCGTGTTTCCGCTGGTATGAGCGTTGCTCCCCCCTGAGGAAACAGAAAGGAAAAAGGAAGCAACAGAATTAGTAGGAAGCTAGCAGGGAATACTGCTGGAGCTAGCAGGTGAAAACAATTAGAAGCAGGCAATTACACAGGCAGAATAGTAGCCCAGCCCAGCACTTAAAACTCTGCAAACAGCAGTGCAGGATGTTTCTCTCAAGAGACACTGCAAGACAAGAGTAAGCTATTAGACGTGAAAACTGAAAAAGCTTAACTCAGAGCAGAAATGCTATGGGCTGCCATAGCTGTCATAAGGAGACATAGGCGACTTGCTGAGGGTGGTGACAATGCAAATGGTTTATAATCTTCCTAGATATTTGAATAAACCCATATCTAGTGTATACTTTAAAATTATTTTTAAACATGTATGTAAACTATATATTCGACTAGAATAACTGGATGGCAGCCCTTCATGTTTTTCATTAACTATATATTTACCTAATAAAGGGGGGTACTTCTTACCCCATTCATCACCCACATATTCATCTTCCAATATTGATAGTAGTATGAATATGAAATAGAGTTTTTAGTTTTTTATATACTATATATATAGTTTACATACATGTTTAAAAATATATTTTTTAACATGTTGTTTATAAATATATTATATAGTTTTATTTAAGTGACAGTATATATATGTATACACTAGATATGGGTTTATTCAAATATCTAGGAAGATTATACTTTCTTTTTGTTTATTGGTTGACAATGCAAATGGTGCCAGACAACCCACAGTGAGGAGATGGAGAAGAGTGTACAGGCCCAGGGTCACCTACCACTGGTTACATGAGCTGGAGATAGTGGAGCGCTATAGAGTGGACAGAGACCTCCTGCAGCAAATTGTCGAGCTGTGCAGGCCACTCCTCACACACAGAACCAACAGAGGGGAACCCATCCCAGTGGAAACCAAGGTATGTGTTGGCCTAAGAATACTAGCAACAGGTACCTTCCAGAGACCAACTGGTGATATGATGGGGATATCACAGACATCAGCCTCCAGGGTACTGCACCAGTTCCTGGATGCCATGTCAGCACATGTCGGTGATCATGTATATTTCCCCAATGTCCATGAGGTATTGGCCAGCAATATGCATCTCTTCCAGCAAATAGCGGAATACCCTGAGGTAGTGGGTGCAATAGACTGCACACACATATGCATCAAAGCACCAGCCAGTGAGCGGGGTAGGGCCTACATAAACTGAAAGGGCTTCCCCTCCATCAACTGCCAGGTCATGTGTGATGCCCAGGGCATAATAATGAATGTGTGTGCTGGCTGCCCTGGGAGCTACCATGATTCCCATACCTGGCATTTGACGCAGCTGTACCAGACATTTGCCAATAGGGACATCCCACATGGACACCTAGTGGGGGATGCAAGTTATGCACTGGAGCCATGGCTGATGACACCCATCAGAAACGCACACACACCTGAACAGGAACACCATAATGAGGCACACGCACAAACACGTAATGTAATAGAGTGTGTGTTTGGGCTGCTCAAGTCATGGTTCCGGTGTCTGGACACATCTGGTGGAGCCTTGCAGTACTCACCAACTACATGTACCCAAATTGTCATGGTATGTGCTATGCTACATAGTATGATCCTGCAAAAACAGCTGCAGCAGGACCAGCATAGGGCTGGGCCAAACAGCCCCCCACCATTGCCAAGGCCATCACAGGCAGAGCGTGACTCGGAGGAGGAACAACCTGAGCCTGCCCCAGTAGGCAGAAGGAGGCATGCCCAGTATGCCCTGGCCTTGGCAAAGAGGCAACGCATAGCACATACACTGGCTCAGTAGGAACCCTGGGAATGATACCCCTCTCTGACTCACTCATATAATAACAGGGATGCCTAAAATGACATAACCTGCTCTCAAACATGTACAGGGAGTGTAGTATGTGCATCCGACAGAGGCAGCCCTGCAGCACCACCTGAGGCATGATTGCCATGTGTTAAGCAATGTAACACCATGTAGTATATGCACACTTGATGACCCTGACTAACATCCTACCCTCACCAAGCATGATGCCATAATATGAAGATGAGATGATCAATTGCAATAATTGGCTGAAGTATTGCTGTTAGTCAAAGGGGATCCAATGTGTGCCAGCCTGGGATGACATGCTGAGCATGACATGATGCTCCACCTGCTAGGGGTGGCGTGCACCTATCAGTCCTGGCTTTATGGATACTGGCAAAGGCTGTTGTTACCCACAGCGTGCCTTGAATAGGTAAGGCTCAAAACACAAACCCACCTCCATAGGTATCACAAGGGATAAGAACCTAGATGTAATGCTACCCAATGCCAGAAGTCTAAACAGCAAGATGCATGCAGTCTAAACTCCCCCAGTATGGAGAATGTTGATATCTGTCCTGTAACAGAAAACTGGGTCAAGGCTCACAACAGCACCCTAACACTACCAGGTTACACCTCATACTGTGCTGTACAGCCTCAAAACATGGAACAAGCTACAAAAGGAGGGTGACTAGCAATAATTGTCAAGGATAACCACACCCCCATGTTGGTACCACAACAAGAAGCAGCATAGACTAGCCATGGTCAAGTAACAGTGGCTAAAACTGCCTCCCAGTTTATAGCCTGCTACAGACTACCATCCTAACACCAGGAACTGCACTTGGCCTATGTTGGAATACATGAATATATCAAGCCCTCCAAACCACATTATAGTGGGTGACTGAAAATACCCAAACATAGACTGGGAGCATTATTCTAGCTCCAACACCCTAGGACAAAGGTTCCTAGAATCTATAAACCAAAATGCTCAGGAACAACGTACCACTCCCACAACAGGGGTAAGCATACTGGATGTGATAATCAGCAACATGGGTACTGGATGGCAAGATGAGAAGTGTATCCCTCACTGGTAAGATCAGACCATAGAGTAATCACACCAGATATACACATCCTGACCACAGTCCCAATGCAAACCTTCTACATGCTCATAGAATGCAATTGTCAAGGATTATGCAGAGTGGCCTGTATACTCCCCCAGCATGGGTCCTTTGAAGTCTTCCACCCCAGTCTTCACAAGTGCAAAGTCTGCTTTTGATAAATACACTTTGTTTGCAGTGACAACCTTGCCTGGGGGTGGGGATGGGATATGGATGTCCAGGGAAAGGTGGGTATGGTCAGATATCAAGAATGGTGGTCTACCTCTGGTGTGGAACAGTGAGTACCCATGTTGCAGATGGTCAGCTGCAATATGTATTCCCCCTTGTGGCTGTGGTGAGTGGTCCTGCCATAGCACATGGACTCACAAATTGTAGTGGCTGTAGGGTAATGTTGTAGAGGCCTGAGTAGTTCCCACACACAATATACCTGTACCTGATGTTAACAACTGGAATGGTGTATGTGAACACCTTCATATCTTGGCACTGTTCCCAGGGAAGCAAAGTGTGTGTCCTGGATGTGGGAGGGGTGGTCTGAACTGGTTGTGTTGTGTGTTACAGGTTCTGTGGTCACAAAGCATGGTATAAAACATAACCTGCCAGTGCTGATGTGCATATCTGACCCTGAATTAGGTGGCTGCAAATGCATATATATGCTATCCCCCACCTGACAGGTAGTAATAGATGTACATACCTCTGTATAAATAATGATGTCAGCACCCTATAAGTACAGCAGGAGAAGGGAAACCTCCCAATAATGCGAATAGCGCGCTCCGCTAATGCATCTGTCTTGAGTGTAATAACATAGTTAGGTAGAGGTTTGAATCCTGCAAATGCTCAGTGTGTGTGTTTGAGTGAGGGGGGGTTAGTGTGTGTGCAATTCTGTGAGAGAGAAATGTCCCTTTTGGCAACTAGGAGAACACACTACAGGATGCACATTCCCCTTTCTAAACACTGATGATGTCAGCACCCTATAAGTACAGCAGGAGAAGAAAAACCTCCCAGTAATGCGAATAGCGCACTCTGCTAATACTTCTGTCTTGAATGTAATAACATAGTTAAGTAGGGGGTTTGAATCCTGCAAATGCTCAGTGTGTGTGTTTGGGTGAGGGGGGTTAGTGTGTGTGCAATTCTGTGTGAGAAAAATGTCCCTTTTGGCAAGTAGGAGAACACACTACAGGATGCACATTCCCCTTTCTAAACACTGATGATGTCAGCACCCTATAAGTACAGCAGGAGAAGGGAAAACTCCCAGTAATGTGAAGAGCACACTCCGCTAATGCGTCCGTCTTGAGTGTAATAAAATAATTAGGTAGGGGTTTGAATCCTGCAAATGCTCAGTTTGGGTGAGGGGGTTTAGTGTGTGTGCAGCTCTGTGTGAGAAAAATGTCCCTTTTGGCAACTAGGAGAACACACTACATGATGCACATTCCCCTTTCTAAACACTGATGATGTCAGCACCCTATAAGTACAGCCGGAGAAGCAAAACCTCCCAGTAATGCAAATAGCGCGCTCAGCTACTGTATCTCGTACTAGTGTCATAACATAATTAGGTAGGGGTTTGAATCCTGCAAATGTGTGTGTGTGTGTGTGGGGGGTGGAAGTAGAGTGTGTACAAATACATGTGTGAGAGAACTGACCCTTTTGGCAACCAGTACAACACACCAGCTGCTGCATATTCCAATCTCTACACAGAGATGATGTCAGCACCCTACAAGTACAGCAGAAGAGGGCAAATCTCCCAGTAATGCAAATAGCACGCTCTGCTACTGCGTCTCTCACTACTGTCATAGCACAGTTAGTTATGGCTTTGAATTCCACAAATGCCACGTGTGTTTTTGTCACACAGAATGCCCATGTGTGTGGGTTGTTGTTCACAATAATGCATGACATCGATTAAACCAGTAATGGCAATGCACACATATGATGTATGTGTGTGCCAAATACACATATATACCTTTGACCTTCATTGTTCCCATGTCTGACGCCTGCCACATGTGAATACATGGTATTTGCACTGGATAACATTATGACTGTGGTTTTCTGTGTGGGTGCTGCATGTGCTATGTGCATATACAGTGTGAGTTGTATTTGGTATCATCCTAGCAGCGAGGGATACACATCTGGTCTGGGGCATATAGTCTACATGTTGTTGATGAACAGGTGCTGCATGTTTTCACCTGTTGTGGGAGTAGTAACAAGTTGTTCCATAGCAATGCAGTGACTACATGCTAGGAACCTTTCAGCTAGGGTGTTGTAGCTACAGTAATTCATCAGCATTCAGTAATACTTCAGCATTCTTGGTGAGGGTATGATGCCAACCAAGGTCAGGGTCATACCAGCCTGTGCCACATGCTCAGAGAGCCCTTCTATGTTCCCTATCATGTAGTCCAGGGAGGTACATCACAGGTCAGCCATAGTGGCACGGACAATGACTGAGTCATATTTGTCCATGCCTCTGACTGACCTGTATGCTTGTGTTATGTGGTGGACCATAGTGCCCCACGGGCATATCACTGTGACCTTCACCTTGTCCAGCCTGGTGAGCGGGACCTCACTGTACTGGACAATAAAGGTACCTAACACAACTGTAGCGGGTGTGTTGTCTAGCCGTACAGGCTGTGACTGTTTGGCACACAGGATTTGTGTGCTATGTGATGCACGTGCTGTGTTCCGGCTTAACGTATGCCTGTGTGCCAGCTGCAGAGGTGTCTGCTGCTCAGGCAGAATGCTATTCTGAGGCTCCAACAATGCCCCAGTGTGTTCATGTGTTTGGATTGCTGTCAGTGTAGGTCTACATCAGACTGGTATTGTAGTCACTGTAGTATTTCATGCCACCTGACAGGTTATGCCAGTACTGGGTTCAGAGTGCTTATTCCCCAGTTTGGCTATGTGGTTGCATCTCACACATGTGTTGTACATTCATGGGTAGGGGAGAGGGTTGACTGTGTACATGTGGCAGCTGTGACATTGCCACATGACTCACATATTCCACAACTGTACCATAGAGGTGACTGACAAGTGACCTTTGCACATGCTACCATAGTATTGTGATTGCCATGGTGATTAACAGCACATAGGGCCAATGGGGAACAAGGTACAGAAGGTGAGTATGTGAGGGTGTAGTGCCTGTGATTAGTTAGCGCTGGCATATATGACTGCTCACGTGGTCAAATGCCAGGTAAGTCATATGCAATGTGTCACAGGCAACGTACATACGAACAGGACAAACAGTGATGTTCTGTCAAGTGAGACATGGACATACGTATAGTAAGCTATGCAGATGTCACTAGGAATCCACAGAAGCTCAGTAAATCTGCATTGCAGGTGGAATCAGTGTTCCAGGGTAACTGCAAGCAAACATGCATGCAAACAAAGCTACAGTAAGCAGGGCTGCATGTAGTCCATTGTACAACAAACAAGCTGTACCACTTCCAGTAGGTAACAGTGCAAATATGCAGGCACTATACACATGTACATGGAAATACACAGGTCAGATGGCCAGGGTCCAGTCTCAGCGCACACAAGTGTACAGACCATGTACCGTCAGGATGTACAGTAACCGGACAGAAACCCAGGTGCTCATACCTGCACTAATACACATGTTAGATAGACACTGAGCCTTCACTCAGTGGTTCCATACTTAGTAAGATGTATGCTACCTGTCTGGCCACCACAGTATCCCTGACATTTATGGGGACTCTCCCTCCTGTGAAAGTTAGTTTTGTGTGTTGGGGCTGTCTAGCATGGTATGAGGTGTGAGCTTGCAGTGCTAGGGTGCTCCTGTGTGTCCTGTACCAGTCGTGTAGTACTGCACACATATCAGCATCCTCAAACATCCGCATTGCAGAGTCCAGTGTGGGCAACATGCCACTTTCAGTTTACATGTCCATCATTGCGTATCAATACTTTCATTACCTTATCCCCTGTGCTACCTATGTATGTGGCCTTCTGTTGACATCCTTACCACCAGTATGCAAACATGTGCAGATGATACACTATGGTACTTACCATGGGTGTAGAAAACAGTACAAGACAATCATACCCTTACTGCATCAGGCATGCTGGGATATACCCACAATTATATCAGCACACTGTACTGTTAACAACATGATACTACTACACGTCTATGTAGTCACCCTGTGCATCAGCAACATGTTAACCTGTACCTGCACTGATGTTACAGATTGCAGGAGGTGGCACAGTTTCATCATATGCACAGGGTGTGAACTTGGTATGCCTGAGTCTGCCACTGATACCACCAATTGACATGTATGTGTATGTGTGTTGGTAAGGGACAGCAGTACAAGGTGGGGCAATGTTGATGCAGTGTGTGCGTGTATGCGGTAGCCCTAGGTGATGTCAATTCGCATGTGTGTATGGATGCACACAGTTCCACCTCATGGCTGCCATATACCAGTGTTTGTGGACAGCCACAGACTGTACCTGCCAGGTAATACAGATTAGTGTCTTTGGCCACGGACACGGTACCTGTGCCTTGCAGGGGTGCTACGGACCGTATCCGGTACTAATCCAGACTGGGTACTGTCATCAGAAGCAGGTGTTTGTTGACTGGACACAGATCCCTGTTGGGCCTGTCTAGAGCCACGTGCACGTGGTCTCCTGGGGCGGTCTGATGACAGCACAGACCCAGCATTGCTGGGGCTGCTGCTGGCACTATGGGGGCAGCCGTGGCCCTGTTGTCATCCGCGACGACTGCCAGCTGTTGCTGTTGCTGGCATACACCCACGTCGATGCCTCAACCATCCACCATTGCCCTGGCTCATGGACATGTAGTTGAGGAATTGATCTAATATGTCCCCACAACGTCTGTCTATGCCATCGGTGAAGTTACTGATGGCAGCCGCAATGTCACGCATACTGTCACTCATGGCTGTGCGACATGCTGTCAGCCCCCTCAGACCCTGTCTGGTGTACCGTTCCATACGTGACTGTGCGTGCATGACAGCCCGAAACATAGCTGATGTTGTAAGACCTCTGTGGGCATGTCTGACAGGGACAGTATGCCCACGGATGCTCCCGCGAGACCCCCTGGACATCTGTCTGTGTGGTACCATCTTAGGGCCATGCCCATGGCTGCTGTGTGGGGAAGCATGTGCCACAGATACCACATTACCCTGATCAATGCCCACTGTATCCTGTCCATCACCTAGGGACATTGGTGACAAAGGATGTATTGGCAGGATGACTCTGCGGATTGATGGGGTTGACAGCTGTGTACTGTCAATTGGCTGACCAATGATGGACCCTGGCACACCTTCCTGTGCCATTACACAGATATCATCATTATCACTACCCGTGGCACCTGATTCAGGTTCCCTGCTGCATGACACCAGAGCAGCACCAGAACCTGTGGGAGGGAAACAGGAAACACAGTTTACAATGTCTACACAATGTTATCAGTGATGCACACATGCACACATGCACACAGGTGCACACATGCACACATGCACACAGGTGCACACATGCACACATGCACACAGGTGTACACATGCACACAGATGCACACATGCACACTTGCACACTTGCACACTTGCACACTACTCAGTATGCGAGATATCAACACACAGACACACCTGCATGCATACACAGAGCACTACTGATTGAGCCTAATATTACTATTACTATCAAGACTATTAACGGTATTGTTAATACACACTCACCAGCATGGATAGGCTGCATTGCTGTTACACCGGAGGGACCTGCAGAAGTGAGGAAATTAATGTCAGTGGGCACAACTGTGCCATTGTTACTGAGTATGATACAGGTCAGTAGTACAACAGCTGTTTTTCACAGGTCAGCTGCTGATATTGAGAATATCACACTTGCACATTAAATACTATGATGACAGCTACAAACCAAGGACACACCTCACACATGCATTAACTACCAGTGTACACAACAGTCAACTATACATATGGCATATTACCTGCACGCTCGTAGTCATGGTGCTTTGTAGCTCCAGCCTCCAGCATAATGCAGGTCTGCTGCTGTTGTTGTTGTTGGTGGGCTGGAGCCACAACACTTAGGAGTAGTCCCTCCAGTCTGGTGAGTGGGGGATGTGTAGCCACCCCACCACCTGTGGCAACCTGTTGCCTGTGGATATCCAACGCACGCTGACGGACATTTCTGATTAAATCACTGCAGTGATGTCGTACCTGCTCATATTTCCTATTATGCGTGCCTATGTCATTTACCCGACGGACCAGGTCTTGCCACAGTGCAGCCCTCTCCTGCTGATTCTGGCTGGTTCGGGAAAAGAGTATTGTGAAATCCCGCACCAGGCTCTGGTGTATTTCCTCATCCTCGGCTGCAGAGTATGCCGGATTGCGCTGGTGAACCATGGTCCTGAAAAAGAAAATAAAATGATATCAGCAAAATATGTCAGCAGAATTTGGCACACATACTACACATGCTACTCGACTGTTGTGATACAACATATCTCCTATATATAACATCTGTCTGTCTATTGGTGGATACACATGTAAATGGTCAGGTATCAGTGCTCAGCCAACAACTGTGCAACAGTACCTGGCACACTCCATACGACATACTACCAAACCCCAGCAGTCAGCACACTGATTCAGGTCCAAAGCACCTCCTCACTCTGGGGGTTTGTATCGAGGTACTGTATTGTGAACAGCATCAACTACTGTGATCTGACCACAAACTAATCGCCCTGGATATACATATCCCACCTCCACCACCAGCACAAATGACTACAGTGAATAACATTCCAAACGCAAACTTTACACTTCTTAAGACTGAGATGGTATCCTTTAAGCCCACTGGGCCAATGCAAGCCGCAACCCACAATGCTGACTCCTTCACAAATGATTTCTACGGACATCTCTGAGAATGCATGGATCATGCAATCCCATATAAGACCAAGACACTCTCCACAAAGGGAAATCATCCTGTCTGGTGGACCCCAGCCATAAACAGATTGTATAACAAAAGATGGAAGCTACTGCAAGACAGAGCATAATTCCATAAAGGGAAGGCATGTCTGATCAGCACTAGTAAAGAGCTATGTTCTCTCATACAAACATCCATGGGCAACTTTGAGAGGGAAATCACCAGGGACACTACAGATAACCACAAGGCCTTCTTCAGTTATGTTAGAAACCTGGTCAGAAACCCTCCAATATGCTCATAGTTAGTACACAACAACAAATAATTCACTGAACCCACAGATATTGGCAACATTGTGGCAGACAGGTTCAGTGCAATTTTCCCCCCTCCCTCTCCCCCAAATGAAGACATACTTATCCCAGCTGAATGTAACCTCCCTGTCATCACAGATGTCCAGGTGAGAGCCGCCCTCATAAAAGCAAAAAACACAGCATCAATGGGTCCTGATGATATCCCCGGTTGCATACTACATGAACTCCAAGAGGAGCTAAACCTGCATATAGAAGTGCTATGTAACACTAGCCTGACTACAGGATATGTACCTGTACACTGGCGTACAGCAGCAGTGGTTCCACTCCACAAAGGAGGCACCTCTACATACAATACAACACAATACAATACAATACAATACAATACAATATGCTATTGCCCCTGGGACTACAGCAGCATACTATTCTGCTACCCTGACCCTTGTGACACATGTGATGTGATGGTACCTGCTCCTGTCAAACAGTTACACAGGGTGACTCATATGGCATATTACCTATCTGACTAACATTCAGCAGGGGTATGTGTGACATGTACTCATGGGGAGTCTTGCTTCTTAACGCTGTGTGGTTTATTGCAGGGTATGTCTTATCTGTGGGTAGGAACCTGTACCTCCACCATGTGCTCTCTGCTGTGGTGTCAAGGATGACACACAGCAGTCATTTAGGTTGTGGATGGTGTGAGGTGTTACTATGATTGTTGGACATCTGTCATGGGTGTGACTTAAGTATGTAAATCCAGGAGTGGTAACCTCTATGTGGGTAGTATGTGTGCACTCTGTGGTGTTGTCAGTCACTGTGCATTGGTAATATGTTTGAGTGCATTGTCACAGTGTCGTACATGTCACTGTGTCCTTCTCCATATCTGTAGCTGTCATGTGAGGTACATACCGTGGCAGCCATTGTGTGGTGTGGAGGGGTACACTGACCTACATGTCCATAGCTGACACACCATGTCTGCTGACACATACCATGTACAGGTATTCCAGGAATAGTGTGTCACTGTGACTATCACTGGGGGGACTATTGTACACATTTATGACCCTGTTCACCCCTGACACATGCAGTGGTGGGCAGCCAATGACATATCTGGTGGTTACTGGTGTAGGTGATTTGAAATGGGGTATGGTACTCTAGTTTCGACACTGGTGTTCACTCCATGCCTTTGTCACCAGGCACCTGTTGCAATACATCTGTACACATGTGCCTCACTCAGAATATATATATATATATATATATATATATATATATATATATATATATATATATATATATGTGTATATATGTATATATATATATATATATATATATATATATATATATATATATATATATATATATGTCTATATATATATATATATATATATATATATATATATATATATATATATATATACATATGTCTGTATACATATACACATATATATATTGATGTACATATATTGCTATAGATATGGAGATAGGAGGGGAGTGTGACAGAGAGGGGGTGAGATTGACAGAGGGGGTGGGACAGGGGGAGTGTGAGATAGTCATATATAGTCATATCTGTAGATAGTCAGATCTGTCTGTCTATGTATATGTATCTACATATATCTATATCTGTATGTGTGTATTACATATATATGTTTGTACATATTCTATCTATCTACATCTGTCTATGTATTCCTACATCCCTCTCTATCTATGTATACATATATGCATATTATATATATATATATATATATATATATATATATATATATATATATATATATATATATATATATATACATACATACATATATTGACATACATACATATCCATATGATAGATAGGTATATCAACATGTTTGTTTACAAAACTGTATACACACACTAAAATACTGCTAAACATACATAACTGTGAAACCTACTTTGTACATTGCACTACAACCTACATTGATATGTGCACATAGATGCCCTCACATACATATGTATGTACAGCCTTCACTGATAGTTGCTGTATGTCCCCTGCCCTATGCACATCTTCATATACATATAGATACAGACCAATGACACATATGGAGGGTTCACAGTATGTAGACTTTTAAAATATTACTTTACATTACCTGTGTTTGTCACAGCTGCTTGCATTGCCTTTTGGATCGGTGTCCTGCTGCTGCTCCAGTTGACAGATGTCAGCTTTCTAGTAGGTTTTGTTAAGTGTTTTTGTTTGTGTATTTTTTTTCTCTCTCTCTCTCTCTCTCTCTCTCCCTACCTCCAGAGGGTGCAATGAGAGTATTGCATGTATGGACTGGGAGTACAGCATGCTTTTGTAGGTATCTGCATATGTCCATGTGATGGCCTCTGCACCAATTGTTAGCCAGCATTTGCTAATTGCATGCAGCCAGTTGTGTACTGATTGCAGTTCTCACTGTGATTTCAGGACAGTGCTATAAAAAGGTATGTGAGATAGGCGTAGCCCTTTCAGAGTTTAAGGGCAGGGACCATGCTGGTATGCTGTGGACACTGTTCTGTGAGTGTAAAGGTTAGTATCTCTCTCATATTTCCGGCTGTGTTGTAGATTAACATTTCTCCATTCATTTCTCCAGTTTCCTGTACTAAGTGTGTATGTAGACTAACACCTAAGACTACTACTACTGTTAATGTGGGTGTGTGTGCTTTCCTGTGGGACATGTGGTGTAACTGGTATATAGCAGTGGCTCTTGCACTTTGTTGCTATGGCTTCAATATTTGCCCTTTACATTCACTACTTGTATGCCTGCTAGGTGTCTTGACTGTATTGTGTTGCTGTGGCTTTCCTATTTTCCATGTACATTCACACCTTGGAATGCTTGCTCTATCTGCTAGGGTGTTACTGCATGCAGTGTGGTCTGGCCATGGTGTGGGCCTTTACATCTATTAGGGTATTTGAGTATGCTGCTGAGCAGGCCCCAGAGACTCTCAGGTGCATCTTTTATCTGCCTCATGGAATGGTACATATCAGTGGGGTACACCCATTAAATTGTCTGGTATTCTGCAGTTGTGACTGTGGGTTAGCATGAGCATATGTATTACTACACTATTTCTGCCGTGCAAGTGGTGCATACTTTCAATACTTCATAGTTACCATTGCATGTGTTGTAACACCTTTCTGCCTACTGTTTGTACATTTTACAGGGAGTCTGTGGGGCATCCCTGTAACTCAGTCACTGTTGCTATGTCTAGGCTCTTAACTATTCAAATATGGCAGTGTCAGACCTCTCAAGTGTACAGATATTTGCAGGATGTCCACATTTTTGCCTCATATTTTGGTCCATATCTCATAAACAGCTTTTTCTGGCAAATCACTCAGGGCTCAAGTCAGACTATAGTGACAAACATTTCAGTTTCAGACTTCGTACCCTTCCAAAAATCCAACATAATGCAAAACCTGTTACTCTCTCAACTGTCTAAGTTTGTCGGAGCAATATTTGAAATGTGTCCCTGTTTTTGGGCCTTTGCTCCACATTTTTTATTACTTAGTCTGGATGTGTTGCTGTAAGAGGTTGTGGGGTATGGGCAGTGATTATCCTGCTGTGAGTATTTGTGTGGCTTGCAAGGTGCTACAGTGACATTATTACCTACTAGCTACCAACTAGCATGGCTGTTTCTGTTCACACACTACTATTATAGAAATCTACTACATTTGACAGTAAATATACATGACATGCTTTGTGTACTACACATCTTATATTCCCTTTACATTCATTCCTACTATTGCATGATATATTTATTGTAGCACAATGTTCTTATGCAGCAGTCATGGCTTAGTGGTAAGTCATGCAGACTACTGTTTCCAGGGTCTTGGGTTCGGGACTGACAGTAGGATTTCATTTTGCTTTTGAGCAGACTACAGGCCTTGTCATTCAGAGTGACTAAGGCACTTTTAAGCAGTTGTAAGCGGGTTAGCACTGGTTTGCGCGGAGCTCACGCATGCGCACTGGCGTTTAGCTCAGCGCACACAAACGCATACCCGCTTACAACTGCTTAAAAGTGCTTACTCTTGCGCACACCCTCGCTAATTTTTTTGAAAGAAATGAAAATGGGGAGACAGGAAAGTGGTGAAAAAGGGGTCACAAAGAGGGTAAGACAGTAGGGAAACAAGCTCGGGTTTTGCAGGAGGGATGTAGTTAAGGCCCATAGCTGCCCATTTCTTCATCAGCAACAGCTGTGCATGTTTGTAATTTGGTGTGACATTTGAAACCTTCCACCTCTGAGAGAGGTGTAAGGACAACAATAATACTTGTTGTACAGCCAATTGTAATTGACAGTTTTCATGTCCAGCAGACATGTGTGCAAAATGGGCAGCTATGTATGGGGCATAATTTTTTTGTGGGTACAGAGTGCCCTTTTTTTTTCAGGTGAGAGTGGTATGTCAGGTTCAGGAAGTCGGTATAGCTGTGGAGGTAGGTTGGGTAGGTTAACAGACAAGACAAACAAGACGCATACAGGGGCGGTGTATGACACATGTGGGGGGGGTTACACAATTGACGGGGGCAGATGTTTGGATATCTCGAGCCCCTGAGCCCACAGATGGCAACAGTGGAACTGAGATCCCCACCCACGGGCAGTTGCCACTGTGCCTTCACTGCCCAGGATGGGGCTGTGCTGGGGGCTGTGTAGGCCGGGCAGCAGGCACGCCCATGATTTGTGCCACCCGTGCCTCAAGCTGGCGTAGGGGCCCAAGCACAGCGTGCCAGATCTCCCTGCACCACAGTCTGGACACTACGGAGGGTGAGTGGATGTTCTCCTCTGGCCATGCTTGCAGAGGGGGGATGAGCCCCATCCCCTGCAGCGCTTCCACTCGCAGGTGGCACAGGGCCACCGGAGGAGGGTCCGGCCTGGGCACTACTGCCAGGTGCACTCGCCAGCTGAGGAGGGAGAGGTGGGTCCACTGGAACCCGCCTACCCTGTCGTCCTATGTTTTGCATTATGTTATGACAGTTTGGGTTAGTAACGTACAATACCATTCACAATTAGTTGTAACAGCATGCATTAGTATTCCCATTAACCAAACACCCATATATTCAAGCCATTGAACAGCAAGCATAACACATGCATAATTTGAACGGCAATACACAATCCAACAACATGCGGGGTTGACTGATGGCAACAGGCCATCAGGTTTGGATGTATGAACAGGGCAGATGCATCAACGTACATGCAAATATGTATGAACCAACAGGACAAATGTCCAGGGGTGTTACTTGTGATTGCACATACCAATTTCACGTGGAATGGATTATATGTGGTTATAGGGTATGGTGAAGAAAATTTAATTAACAACTTCAAATACCAATACATATGCTGTACATTTCTACTAGCTGCAGATATATACACACTACAGTTCTGCCTACAGTTTTCTATGTGATAACTACTTCAGGTTGGTGATAGGAATGTTACTGCTACATCAATATACATTTCATTTTTATTCATACACATTCATATCTGGCTCTGTTCAGCTACATCATCCTGCTACATTTGCTTTATATAGCTATAGACAACTGTGGATGTTTGGTATTTTAGACAACCATACTATCTGCATATTGCAGACTGAGATCAACATATCCAGATTTTGGGACACACATTCCAACTGCGGTACCGTTTTCAACACATGTTACTGTTTGGTTCTGCCTATCACATTCATTTCATTCTGTACTGACTGCAGTATACTTTATTCAGGAGTTATTACTACTTTATTGGTGGATTCATACCTCTTTCTCACACTCTCTCACTTGTTTTATTTTTACAATTCAGGATGGTACTTAATTCTAGGCTTTATTGACATGTTTTACCTGTAGTTATAACAATCCTTTCCAACAGTCTCACTTCTGTCATGTTTCTGTATTTCAACAGGGATATATTTCACACATGTGTTTTACTCAGCTTCTGCAGCTGTACTTTTCAGCCTGCTGCAGGTTATGTACTATTATATTACAGGTGGGACATCTTTATTTCAGACTTGTTTCATTTTTATGTTTGGATTACAGGCTGCATCACACTTTTGTAATCAAGCAATACTTGCAAACCCTCTTACACTGTTACTTGCACATTTTATTAATTAGTGACTACACTGCACTCTTTTGCTAACTGTCATACTTATATATTTATTTACAGTTACAGGGAGAGAATTACTGACCTGCCTGGTGGCGCAACAGTGCCAGCCTATCGCCATAGGCTCGATGGTTTGCAGAACGGACACCTGCAGCTGTAATATAAATAAAGTAATATTGGAATACACATCTCCATAATATCAGCTAGGTTAATTTCTTACATAAATAATTACATGTAACTTACTCAGTAGTGGGGCGTTGGGCATTTCCAGGCCTCCTGGATCCAACGGTTCAGTTGTTTCTGCTTCCGACTCTTCAGGTCCGCATGGTGGTGACGGACCTGCTCACCAGTCCTTGGTATTCCTGTGGCACTGGTGAGATCATGAGCCAAGCGGTCCCACGCCTCAGCCCTATATGCTCCCCACAGGACCTGGCCCTGCATGAGCTGGGCCTCATGATTATGGACGAGGAGCCAAACCATATATTTCGACTCCTCAACACCCCACCTCTGTGCTCGGAAGCAACTACCCTCACCTACACCTGACATCCTGGCTGCAATTCGGTTCTACAATCGGTTATGCTGTGTATTCCCGCCTATGGGGCTTATATATGCCGTTTATCCCGCACTTATCTGTGATTGGCCATTTTGGAATTGTATCAGCTTCACAAAACCTGCTTTGTCATGCTCCTCTTTCTATTCATTCCTATATATATGCTATTACTGCATTTCTAAGTACAACTGTCATGGCTTAGTGGTTCAGTACTTTGACTATGGTGCATGGTATCCTGGGTTCGAACCTGGCCATTGCTTTTTATATTTTATGTCTGTCTACACAGGCTAGGAGGTGTGTCTGTGTAAAGGCAGTTTTGATACAGCTTGCTCAACGTTGCCCATCGGTTAGCTTGTTGGCGCGGTGCGCAGCTCCACGCAAAGGGATCACGCTGGTTTACGCGTGGTTTGGCTGTCAGCACGCATATTACGCTCAGCTCAGCTACGGGCACACAGTTTCAGTGTGTTAAAATGCTGCTTAACCCCGGGCACTCATTTTACACCTGTTAAACCACTGCTCACCTACGGGCACTCATTTTACACCTGTTAAACCACTGCTCACCTACGGGCACTCATTTTACATCTGTTAAACCACTGCTCACCTACGGGCACTCATTTTACACCTGTTAAACCACTGCTCACCTATGAGCACTCATTTTAAACCTGTTAAAACACTGCTCACCTACAGGCAGATGTATTCAACTTGTTAGACTGTAGCTCAGCTATAGGCACATCTGACATTTTTTTTTTTATTATCTCACATTTCTTCAAAATACATGGCCCATTTCATTACATTTTACATAAAATATAATTTTATATGTGTACATATATGTCAGGGACTTGTTTCGTGCTTATTTCACTAAAAATAAAAATTGATGTTGTGGGGGCTCGAACCATGACTGCCTCCTCTTCAGCCAACATCTCTACCGCTACACTATTGCTTCTTGGCTTACTTTGCATATTTAGTTCTTATATGCTTTTCCACTGACTGCTAACTGTGGCTAAGCGACAGGCACGCCCGCGCAAACGAGCATACTCACGGGCAAACATCTTTAAAACTTATAAAAAAAATATAACATGTTCATTTTTACATTTTATGTTCATAGTCTGTGGGGACATGTGTTGTGTTGTGTTTATTCACATTTACACGGACTCTGTCATGGGGGTTTACTTTCGGGACTTTTACTCTTCTGGGGGCGTGTCCGTTTGCAGGGCTCACCCTACGGACACGCCCCCTACTGTCTTCCACAGACCATGTTAGCCTTAGGTGTGATTCAGCATGCCCTCATGCATACGTCACACCGTTTAACTGCAGCCTCCGTGTAAGCCTTGTAACTCTTACACAGAGGCTTCGTGAATCCTGCCCATTATTTTGGCACTGTCTCATACAAAAGTCCCTATCCTTGCCTGTTTTCCTTGTCTTTTAGGCACTTAGTAGGATCACATGTGTGTGTGTGTGTGTGTGTGTGTGTGTGTGTGTGTCTATTTTCCCCCAAACCTCTCTTTGTGACTCTGTAAATGCATCAAACTGACATAAAATATCCTGCATATATATTATATATTTAGTTTGAAGGCTTTATTGAGTGCTCTTGTCCTATGTACTCAGGACTTCATCAGAATAAAAATACACTCGCGTTTAACTTTTTCATACCTTACATATGTCAGATTATATTTTATTTCATGTAATATAAAGCCATATTCACAAAACCCCAAAACAGATTTAAAAAGACTAATGCATTTTACAAAATGTTTTATATTCTAATCTTAGAGTGGATTAAATATAAAAAGAAAAACAGTAAAGGACTGATGCATATTAAAGATGGCAAGGGGTGCCCTTGTCATTATGAATACAGAAGATTATACAGCTTTGTTCAAGCAGCTTTTAAAGACTACTGTAGTCTATAAAAACATATGCAAAAATGAAATATTGCATGCACTTAAAAAAGCTGGACATTGTTGTAAAGGAATTTTGTGTAAAAGGATATTACAGATAAATGGTGTGATTTTTTTGTTTGTTTGTGAAAAAAAATTTTAATTTTTTCATATACCAAAACTACAGTCAAGTAGTAATGACGTACTATTTAGACCAATTATTAGTAACACAGGGTATAAAACTGAGCTGTATAGCAATGAGATCAGGTGAGTGATTTAAGCCTTTTGTTCAGACAGCATTTGTTTATGTTATGGATTATTCTGATTTTTTTAACAAAGATAAAGAAGCTGCAAGTTCCTTACAAAACAATTTTGATAACTTCAGATGTGAAAGTACTATATTCTGTTATTTCACATGATGAAGTAATAATGGCAGTTGAGAAGTGGTTACTAATGACAGAAAAAAATAAGAAAAAATCCAAACTTTTAGCAATACTTTTGGAGGTAACTTTAGAATACATGTTTATGTTTAATAAATAAATCTACAGGCAAGAAACAGGAGTAGCAGTAGCTGTTATGACACCCATTTATGCCAACTTGGCAATCGCTGAGTTGGAGAAAATAATAATTTTAGAATTAGCTTACATTAAACATATTATTTATTACTGTAGATTTATTGACAATCCTGGGAATTCATTAATGTACCTAGCATGAGCTTTATGGTTTGTGCTAATAAGGCCCTACTCCCATGAAATGTCAATCTGTGATTCAGAGACATGTCAGTTGTAACAAGGTAAGACCTCATTATCAGCTAATCTGCATATCTCTGAATTACATTTACTACTAAAATGTGGGTAGATTATTGCTGATCTGCATGTCAAGGTAGTAACCTGCAGTTCGCATAGTCAATGACATTCCCCAGATCTCTCTCCCACACACAAGTACACAAACAGACACATGCACAGGCACACACACACACACACACACACACACACACACACACACACACACACACACACACACACACACACACACACACACACACACACACACACACACACAAACACACACACACACACACACACACACATATACATATATATATATATATATATATATATATATATATATCACAGTCCTCGTACCTGCCCCTAATCTATCTACCCAGAGTTTCCCCATCCCTGTAGTAACTGAAATGCTATTACAGCTCATATTTAATATGCCAGTAGTGATGTCAGTGCCACTAAGTAAATATAGCATATGGTATCCCTGATGTCTAGTGGCTTCCTCCACCCCCAATACCTATAGTGATGTCGGTGTCATTAAGGCAGTAAGTGTATGGTATCCATGGTGTCTAGTATTTTCCCCTCCCCCCGTGATCCCAGTAGTAATATCTGTGCTGTTAAGGCACTTAAATATATTGTATCCCTAGTGTCTAGTGACCCCCCCCACCGATTCCTGTAGTAATGTTGGTGCCATTAAAGTATTTCGATAGATATGGTACCTCTGGTGTCTAATGTTTCAACCCACACAGACCATTGTACTATTGCTGGTGCTGTTAAGGCAGTGAATTTCAATGTATGCATGGTGTCTAGTGTTTCCCTCCACCTGATCCCCATATTGCTGATGGTGCCGTTAAAGCACTGAATTTCAATGTAGCCCTGGTGTCTAGTGTTTCCCTTCCCCTCCCTGATCACCGTTCTGTTGAAGGTGCCATCAAATCACTGAATTTCAATGAGTCCCTGGTGTCTAGAGCTTCCCCTCACCTCCCAATCTCCATAATGCTGACAGCATCATTAAGGAAATGAAATGAGATATTTCTGAAGTGTTTAGTGGCTCCCCCCACCCTGATCCACATACAATGTTCATGGTGGGTAGTCAAACAAGGCTTTTGGCCTTTTTTTCATGCAACATGGTGGGGAGGTAATGACCATGTTAGTATACATGGCAGATCAATTTCTTGAATTGCTCAGCATGCAGGTGCCTTCCATGAGGCGATTCTGGGGAGGGAATACATGGTTAATTAGACTATACCTCTCGCCCGGAATGCCTCATTAGCATTCCAAACATCCACAGGGCCAGCTCTATGTGGTGCTGCATGTCTTTGTGTTAGAGCACTGTGCAGCACTGTGTCATGATGGTTACTGAATCAGGAAAAGGTACCATGATGTGCACATGGAGGTATACATGACGAGATACTTTCTTTAATCCCGGCCATTATATCTTTACATAGACAGATGGAGGTTCATTTTAAAATAAATGTTATGATTATCTTAGCAGTTCTTCACAATTTCTAAAGTTAAAGAAGAATATGCATTCTGATAACATACATTATTAAGATATAAACTTGTTTGAAGAAGACAACAGAATTCTTAATAAAGTTCAGAGGAAGACTATAGCTAGCAATAATTTTTATATTACCGAAGTGCACCCTTGAAATGGTTAAAAGAGAATATTATGAAAAAAGTATATTGTTAAGAGCTTCTAGGCTAACAACTGAAGAAAATAATTTCTACTAAGTGAAAGTGAAATAAAAGGTTATCTTGAAAATACTATAGAGAAAATAACAGAAGAGCTAGATGACAAAATATTTTTGTTTTAAATTTAGATTCTTAACTGAAAATCAGGAAAATTCAAAGAGGGGGAAAAAAGAAAACTAGATTGTAGGAAGGCAGTGGAATATTCATTAGACTGGAGAAATCAAAATGATAGTAAACAGAAACTGGAAAATTTTAATAGCAAATTAAGCCCTATGAGAAACTGTGGCAAGTGAATCTATGTTTACCTAGCATCATGGCTTTTATTTTAAGAATACTTTAAAAAGTACTAAATAAGCTAGATCTAAGTCACCTAAACCAAAAGAAACATTTTGTCCTAGTTTATATAAAATATTTGGGCACATTTAATAGTACATACTATCCAGATGAGAGGAGAGGTAGAACTTAAGGAGTACAAGAAAAGTTTTACATGTAATTCACTTAATATATTTAGCAAATTGTAAATTGTATTTATCTTTCTATATAGTAAGGACTTGCAGGAAATTGCCCTTAATAATCAGAGATCATTAGAGATCATTTGTATGCCATAAAACTGAGAACAGTTACAAAGTATTATTTAGGCATATAAACAAATTAAGATGCACACAAATTGTATTTTTTGTTTTGGATACTGTTATGGAAATGGAAAGATGGGGACTTAGAATTATAGGTGCATAAAAGGAAAATACAATGGCTGCTGTGACTTGGATCTTACATGGTACTAGGTGCAAATTAATTGGTCAAAATAAAGCCAAAATGAAGAAGCAGAAGGCTCAGATAAAATATAAAAACAGTCTGAAAATGGGTGCTAATTATTACATATATTACATACTATTTATGTCTCAGATAAGAATATAAATCCTTTATAAAATGTATTTAAAAATTGTAATGGGTTTTATGAATATGTTTTTTATTGGTTAAAATAAAGTATCAAATGCATTAAAATGTAAGGTATACGTAAAATGGGAGGATAGTTTTAGTCTGAAAAAGTAGTACTGAGTATATAGGGTGAAGGGGCTTACCCAATAAAGTACTGAACACAGAATATCTGCACACACACACACACACACACACACACACACACACACACACACGCACACACACGCTCACATACGCACACACACGCACACACACACGCACACTCACACACACACACACACACACACACACACACACACACACCAGATTTACTATCCTTCCATGCAGGACTAGCTTAGTCCTGCAAGGAAGCGACCATTCAGGAGCATGACGGCAGTGCACCATGCATATTAATGAAGGCACACTGCCTGAGCCCCTAATCTTACATGGAGCATGTATGAGTACAGGGGGGCATGTCTGAGAGCAGAGCTCTCAGAATATGCATGTCCCTGCAATGACGAACAGCAGACAAGTCCCAAAATAATGAGTGAGACCGCTCATAGGTGTATGCATACCCCCAGCAACATCCCCCCATGTGTACAAGAGCAATAGTTAAAGCAACAAATATAGAGATATTATTTTTATGAAACAGATGAGATTTAACTGTATGTGCGCAGGGTTTGCCCATCGCTAAGCTACGGGTAATGCAGTTTAAATGGCACAAGAGGATAAAAAGCAAGATATATGCAAATGAAGCTGTACAGCAATAGTGGAGTGGGCAGAGCATTCACCTTATGAGCAGTCATTCCCAGTTTGAGTCCACTGCAGCACATTCCATTTTCCATGTCAAATCATTTTATGACCAATATATTTAGTTGCATAACCTATGAAATAACATATATATATATATATATATATATATATATATATATATATATATATATATGTGAACTGGAGTACTGCATTAAATGCAGATGTGAGGTGTTAGTGTCATAATGTTGCAAAGTCCACAGATAATCACACGTGCCCCATACAGTATATGTACACAGGAATCAGGGATACAAATGGAAGGTAAAATGTGCAATGAATGATAACTCCATACAGCTTCCAAATCCCTCACCTTCCCAAGAACCATTAGGCATTACTGTCTAAATTAGTGCAGCGGTAAGTGGGAGGAAGCACTAGTAAGCAAGTATAAGCACTATTAAGCAGAAGTAAGCGGGAGTAAGCATATGTAAGCACCAGTAAGGTTTAAGCCTTTTTGCACGGGGGTAAGCAATGTGCACACAGTATAAGCAATAGTGAAGCTAACTCTCTGTAAGCATATTTAACCCAAGGTTAGCATTGATTACCCTTGTGCAAACCCACGCAAACCCACTTACAAGTGCTTAAAAGTGCCTTAATCATTCTGTATCCAACAGCCCTTGTTCTAGCCAGCAACAAAATAAATAGCCTCAGCATGGCATGAGCCCAGGACCCTGCACACCATAGCCAAAGTTATTTACTACTAAGCCATCACAGCAGTACATAAGATGGAGGTATCACCAAACAAATCCTCGCTATAGGAAAATCAAAATGAACTTGTGAAAGGAATCTATATACAGTCTTATGTTGTATAACCTACTACATAACACAGATATGTGAACTGGAGTACTGCAGTAATGCCAGATGTGAGGTGTAATCATAATAATGAGTTGAAGTCCCCTAATAAACACAAGGTCCCCATACAGTGTACGTACACATGAATCATGGATACCAGACACATATATAACATGTAATGAATAAATCAATGCCAAAAAGCAAATATAATGCAAAAGAAATATTAAGCAATGCTAAGCATTGCACAGGCCAGCTTAGTAGGGTGAAGCAATGTGTAGGTCAGCTAACTCATTTTGTTCATTGGTATATCCCTTTAAACCCGTGACCTCATCAGTGCCACTGGCATACTCCCGAACTGGTGAGCAGATCAGGCATCACTATGCTGACCTGAAGCGGCAAAAGAGGGATCTCTTGGATCAGTGGATCCAAGAGGCTAGGATGACAGGAGAGGTGCCACCTGTGTGTAAGTATCTCTCCACTACCTGTTTAATAATTGCCAGGTCATGTATATTATGGATAAGTATGGCTAAATATTCCTCTTATGTCCTTCACAGGGGCACGTGAGTGGGCCGTGAACCAGGAGGCCCATGACTGTTGCTTGGAGAGGTTGTGACGTGAGGCAGGTTAGTAATACTCTTACATGTACTGTCATAGGAAATAAATCTAACTGTATTAGTAAGTTAATTCCCTGTAGAAAACCTGTATTGTTTAAGGCAAGTACTGCATACACCAGAGAATATGGGGAGGAAGTCTCATATAGTTTATATGTAAATAAAAGCATAATAGCATGACAATAAAGGTCTAACTGCTGGACTGCACGTGTATACTCTGGTATCATATGGTAAAGTAGATTTGCAATCATTTAATGGTACTGTTGTATTAAGCACTGTTACCCATACTGTGCAACATAAATAGAATGTGTAGAAAAGTCTGTATATGACTGGTGTAATCCCCAGAGGTCATTTAGTACAACTGAGAGACACATAGACAGAAAACAGGGAAAAGGCAGGCAACAAAACCTGAATAGCACATGCAACTGAGATGTGAACAGTTATATTTTTAGCACACTTTTTTTTTGGCAATGTTTATTGTGTCTGGATAGGTGATACCATTTTGGATAAGTTCAGAGTGATGTTGGATGTTACTCCTTATTATCTTGACATACCTGAAGAAGGATAAATATTTGTGCTTATCTTCAAATGCTAACTTGTGTCCTATGTCCTATGTTCATGTTATGCTTTAGTAAACCTAACAGTATTTTAGGTTTTTATGCCACATTTCTGTAAATATCACTAATATGAGTTTTTTTTTAATCTGCTGTATCATTTTAGAAGTAGCTTTCTTTTATTGTAAAAATGTATGTTGCGGACTACATAGATGGTTTGTTTTTGGATTCTGCACCATGTTTTTTTCTGGCTGGAAATGTCATCTCTACACATTTATCTAAATGAGCATATAACTACTTTGAGAAGCAACCTTCATTCATATTTGGAACTGATGCTGCCTTAAGTGAAGTTTCCTGGGGGCAGTGACCAAGTGGTTCATGGATAGGGCTAAGTTGTAAAACTTTCCAAATGACAGCACCCCTCCTGCAGCTTAACCATCATCTCAAGGGAATCCAATGACTTATATAGATATTAATGTGAAGGGGATGAAGGGGTCAGGGTAGTGCCTGGGAGGCTTGATGGTCAGGTGTAGAGAGCTGAGTTTATATACATCCAATTCAAGTATAAACTTGTGGTAATATTTGACATATTGTTTAAATTTGCTAAGTAATGTCCTAGTAGTCTTCATTATAAAGTGATTTTTGAATAAGATGAAAGTTATATCATATTCTGTGTTTGTTACAGTTTCACCAAACCTGATATTTACCTTGGAAATAAAGTAAACTAGTTACTATATGCCTTATGGGTATTTGTACTGCTACTTGCTTTATGAATGTTGAGAAGGTCACAAAGGGCAGGGTAATTAACAGCCTTGTAAAGTAAGAGGAGGTCACCCCACAGAAGTCTGTATGAGACAGAACAGAGAGATAAGGTTTTAAAGCATTCTACGTAGAACATATGGATTTGGCCTTTGGTTCTATCAGTGATGAAAAACAGGGATCTTTCAAGCTGGATTATTAGCTTGATCAGGTACTGGTAAAGGCAGCATTATATTCATTAATGGTTTCACAAGGATAGAGAACAGAGAGAGAGAATAATAAAGCTGGACCTCAAAGATACAGCTTGGTAATCAGTTTAGGAAGGAAGAAGCGTTATCTAACAACCATAGAGACCTGATGGTTGTAGGAGAGTTCATTGTATACATAAGTGCCCAGGCCTCTGTTAACTGCACTGATTTTGATTCTTCTATGTGATAAGTTCTAGGATGCATATATTTTCCATATGACACAATATTGCACTTTTTGCATTTAGTCTTAGACCATAGTCCTAGCATGTGTTTGCACATGACAGACCATATTGAAATATCTGTGGGTCTTCTGGAGAGTTTATGACAGCTTTAAGTTTGCAGTCATCTGTGAACTTGGTCAGTCAAAGACTCTTGATGTCAGCTTGCACATCAGATAAATAGAGGCCATATAGGAACAGCCACAGCACAGAGTCCTGTTGGATTCCAGAGGTAATAAGCCTTTTGGTGGAGACAGTCCCCGCAGTCTTGAGTTGAAGACTTTTGCCTGTGCTCCAGACATATTGTCACAGGTCTTGATCAAATCAATGTCTGCTGTATGCATGGTTTGTTCTCATCTAAAGCCTTAGTGACTTTGACAAAGTAGTTTGATAGGTTAGGCAGGCAGATCTCCGCTTAACAAATGGGAACCTATTTTAGGAGAAGGTATTTTAGGTTGCCAATATTTTTGTTTATGAGGTTATAGAGATCTGTTTCACTGCTTTGAAGACAATTCTAGAAAGGCTTATTAATCTATAGTTGCTAAGATTAGTGGTGGAGCCATCATTATGAAACAGGACAACCATGGCTGTTCTCTATACATCTGAAAAGAAGATATTTGAGAGACTAAGGATAAACAGAAAGTCAGTGAGACAGTGTTTCACACTGGTAAGAAAACACATTAGCATTGTTGGCCCCATAGAGCGTTTACTTCAGACAGATGGGAGGTGATCAATGACAGTTAGACATATAACTTAATAATACACTATTTCAGTGAAGACAGCACTTCACTGAGCTCAACTGATGTACTTAATTTTCTACATCTGTTGTAATCATGTCTGTGATAAGTCCAAAATACATCCCAATTCAAACTTTTACCTGCATGCTGGGAGGGCCGGTGTTGACATTTTGGGGCCCCAGTAAATGTCAAGTTGGGAACCTCCAGGACACTGCCACCCCACCTAAGCAACCTTTTAACTGCGTCTATGTTAAATCAGTGAACACTTAAAAAAGCGAATGCTGATTTAGCGACCCTCTTTAAGTGAAGGCTGAAAATCCCAAACACACAGAACAGCTGTTCCACAAAAAAAAAAAAAAAAACCTTCAAAATAGTAAATACAGTGGGGGGGGGGCTTCACCCCCATACACCCCGATGTGGGGGTCTGTGCCCTCCACACCCCCTACTTAAATATACCAACTCCGAGATCACACCACAGTGGAGGAAATGGCAAAGTTCCGAAAACGGCCCAGCGATTTTTTTCCCTGGGAAAAAAAATCGCTGTTCCGAGTGTTCGGAATTTTCAGCTTTCAGTTAAAGAGGGTCAATAAATCAGCATTCGCTGATTTAATATAGACCATTTTAATTCATGTTGCAGTGTTTTAGGGGTAGGATGCACAGACTGAACTGTAGCACAATGTTCTTACATTATGAGAGGCCTGTGTACCACACTTTGTTGGCCCATCTCACAAAGAGATATTCACAGTTACTGGAATTTATTTACAACAATGATACATTACAACAACTCTATGTACAGGGCTGTACTTAAATGAAATGAAGTCCTAATCACTTTCTACTGTTTCTCCCCCCTCCACATACATCCTGCAGGTTCCAGTGCTCCCCCCCCCATGTCTTGAGTTTTCCACACCATGCAGATCACTTTTTTATCCCTTTTGTCACCGTTTGCCTTACTCTTTCAGCTTTTTCAATAAGCCATGGTTTTGTGCATGCTCTGAAAAAGAATTTATTATATTTTTCTTTTTTTTTACATTCTTACACAACCTTTTCATACAGTGGTGGCTTGAATAGAAACTATGATTAAGGAAATTTTTCAGTGCTGCTGTTCAACTTCAGTTTTCCTTGCATCCTTTTGACATACCTTTATTGACCAAGATATTGCAATTATAACTGTTTAAGAAATAACAATTGAGCTGGAGCTGCCAAGAAGCCCTAGAGTTATAAATGTTCTGAGGGCATTTCAGAGCATTTTTCCAACTTTTTAATCTAGTTATAGACTGAACAAAAATCATGAGTAAGAAAATAATTTCATTTATGTATGTATGTAATTATTTATTTATTGTTCTTTTCAAGGAAGTCATTAGTTATGCCCAATGATTAATACTCAAAGCTGACAAAATAGTAGTTCACAACAAACTAGCAATGCAATTGTTGTAAGGATACACAAATCCTCTCTGGGAATACTGCCAACCTCCCTACCCCCACCCACCAAAAAAGGCAGTCACTGCCTATTCGTCCCTTCAATGATAGACTGGGATGAAAGCAAAGGTTCAAATGGCCACAGTCATGTATTTCAAGTGACTGGTGTCATACATACATACAGCATGCCTCCTTGCACCAAACTCCTACTCACCAAAGGCAACCACCGGTATATATGCCTGGTGTTAGACTGTGACGAAAGTGTAAAAATAATGACTACAGTAATGAATTCCACTTTGCTGCTTATAGACAGTACACTACCTCTACCAAGCTATAGTAACCTTTTTGTATACCTGCGAATAAATAACACAGGTGAACCAGAGCAAAACGACTGAAACAATTCTGTTCCTATGGAATAATCACCAGTTCACAGTAAAAATCCAACTTCTTCTTTATTCGAACAAATAAAACAAATGAAATGAGCGCTTTCACGTATCCTTGATACGCTTCATCAGATTTCATTATAGAATAAAGCAGCTCAACTTAAATAGTACTCTGTAGTCCTTCATTGCACCATTTATCTAATTAGTTAATTAATTAACAACCATCTTTCTGTAATAAAGAGTATAATTTACTTTTAAAGTCATGCTCACATTTAGTACTAATAGCATTCATTCTACCATATCAGGTCATCATTCATATACATTTTAAGTGTCTTCTAGAAAATCAAGTTGCGTTGTAAATTCTTTGAATAGCATATTAAAACTAAACTAAATATAAAAATTGTATATTATAGAAGCAAACAATAGGAGATATATATAATATATATGCATATACACATCTCGAATGTTAAAAACCAAAATATATATATATAGATGTAATAATCTAGCACATACATCAGTGGTTACTAAAAATGGTTACTAAGAAAATACTTGGAAAGTATATTCAAACTCATGATTATCTATCTGGAAGTCATGTTTCATAGTTACATATTCAATTCATCATAGACATTAAGAACTTCACCATAACAATTCCAAATAAATAAATAAATAAATAGATAAATAAATAAATATATGAGTAAATCAATGTACACACTAATATATGAGTAAATAAGCATCTATAAGTGAGCAAGTGAATAAATATATATATATCTAGAAATACATGTGTAACATAATATATATTATACCTAAAAAAAAAAAATATATATATATATATATATATATATAGACACATAAATGTACTAAAGGAACCATGTAATGACCTTATTGCTAACAGTTCCTATCAGTTATAAATATATCCTATTTGATTGATATTGGACATATATACTGACTAATAAGGTTATAATATATGCCTATCAATATAAATATACAAATGAATAATTAGATAAATAAATGCAAAATAGAAAAATAAATAGATAATAAATATTTGTGATCTTGCTTATTTTCTATAACATGATGTTATAGAAATAAGAATAAATGTAAACATTTCTCAAATAAATATACATGTATAGGATGTATGCGATCTTCATACATCCACATACTATTCTCTTATTGCGATTAATTCTAAATATATGAGTTATTTAACATAATAAAAACTAAAAAATGAAAGATGTATGTACATGTGTATATTCAAGTAGTATTTCCATCTACCTAGGCAAAAACTTAATATAAATTTAAATTTAGGTCTATGTATAGTCTCACAAGGTCTATAATATCCTAGAAAATCTAGGCCAAGCATCTAGTTCAAATATTAGAATTATCTTAGTATTGGTCTCATTGGAACATACTGGTTGAGACCCGGGGGGCAATGTGCCCTCATCCTTAGGATCCAATGAAGTTCCTTTAGTTCAAGCATATTCACTGATTCTCCTCCATATGTATTTGTCTCAACTATTTGTAAAACTCTAAATTTAAAACTATGTGTTATATTTTCTTTTATATGCTTGGCCAGTGCATTGGTTTCATTATTTTTTCTAATATCATATGTGTGGTTATAGATCCTTTTTCTAAACTCTCTTTTAGTGAGTCCTATGTAAAAAGCTGTGCAGAATTCACATGTTGCAAGATAAATAATGTTACATGTGTTGCATGTGGCATAGAAACTAGGCTTGAATTCATAATTCAAGGTTGGGTGTATAAACTCCTGGACCTCAGTAATATACTTGCACATATTACATTTATTGCACGCAAAGGTACCTAAATTGAAGCATAGTCTCGGACTGAGGGCAGTTCTTTTGTGTGTCTTACATAGCAATCTTTTTAGATTTCTATTGTTTCTATATATGAATCCTGGCGTTTCTCCTATTATTTTCCTTGTTCTTTCATCCACCGTTAATACTGGCCAATGTTGTCCTATAATTTGTGTGATCTTCTTGTTATCATTAGTATAAGTGGTCAGGAATTGAACTTTTCTCTGAAATTTGAGTTATATCTTTGCTTATTATTATTGTACGTCCTCCATGTGTCATTTTCCACTAAAACCCCATCTCTATCTTTCATGACTTGTTCTTTTATTTCCCTCACCATTTTTGTTATATCCTCTTTTCAGGAACAGTTGTTCCATCACTTCTACTTCTAATAGAAAATCTGTCTTTTTCTTACATAATTTATTCAATCGAGTAAACTGGCTTTTAACAATGCCTCTAAAGACATGCCTGGGGTGCATGCTATCGAAGCTGAGTATAGTATTCTTCCAACAATTTTTCCTATAAATATTTGATGTAATTTTTCCTTCTTCTATTTTCAGATTCAGATCTAGAAAATTAATCTCTATATGTGATGCTTCCATAGTAAATTTGAGAAAATGAGTGGTATTCTCCATATATTGTAATAAACTTGAGAACTGCTCTCTTGTTCCATCCAAAATAATTAGGATATCATCTACAAATCTTGAATACATAATAGTATTCTTGAATAGAGGATAACTAAATAGGAATTCCCTTTCCCACCAGTTCATCACCAAATTGGCATAGGTGTTAGCGCAGGGTGTGCCCATGGCAACACCCCACTTTTGTAGGTATAAATGGTTGGAAAAAGAAAAAACATTGTTGGAAAGAACCATATCCAGCAATTGGCATATTAGTATATTTTTATTTCTACTAACTTCAGGGTAGTGTTGAAGTAATTCTCTAATACTCTGTATTCCATAATCATTTGGAATACTAGTAAAGAGATTTTGTATGTCTAAAGTAATTAGCATGTGAACCCCAGGAATTAATGTTATATCCAAATTGTTCAGCATCTCCAACAGCTGATAGCTATCTCTCAGAATGGTGGGAATTTGATTCATGATAGGTCTTAAACTCTTCTCTATGAAAATAGAAATGTTCTGTGTGGCCCATCCTTCACCATCTACGATGGGCCTAAGGGGAGGGGGGGACATTTCTTTATGCATTTTAGGTAATGCTTTTATGTGTGGTATCTGTGGAAACTCTATATATAAGAAATCATACAATACTTTGTCAATCTGTCGACACATTAGCATGTCGTATAACTCATCAGTAATTCTATTCAGTATTTCTGATAACTTATCACTAGTGATTTCTATATATGTATCCTGATCACTTAACATTAATGCCATCAGTGCATTGTATTGTTCTGTATCCAGTATCACTATGCCTCCTCCTTTGTCTGCTGGTCTAATAATAATGGAGTGTTCTCCTGTTAATTCCTGTAGAGATATCCTTTCATACTTATTCATATTAAAATATAGACATTTTCTGTTGCCTTGAAAGAAATAATCATACAAACTTTTTTCGCATAGCTTTACAAAACAATCAACATGACTAGGTAGTGGTGGACAATATACACTTTTCTTTTTGCAACTAAATGCACTCTTATTCTCTTCACTATTATTTGCTTCATTATAAAACATCAATTTGAGTGCTACTTTACGACTAAATAGTCTTAAATCTATCAACATATCTTGTAAGCAGCTTGCTTGTGAAGGCACAAACGATAGACCTCTATTTAGGAGACTAATATCAGATTCATTCAACGTATAACTAGAAAGGTTAAAAAACAAAGAAGAGGAAAAGTCATTTACTGCTTCTGTCGTCGTCTTTGCTGTCCATTCTCTTCCGAAAGAGTCCTTTTTCGTTTCTCCCAGCTCCTGGATCTCTCCCTGAAAGTTATTGGTTTTTTGATTGAATAGGGTAAAAAAAGGGGGGCTACTGCGTGGCGTTTCAGAATTGCCCCTGTATCTTTGCTGCTTCTATCTTTATTTCCTTTCTCTGCCTCCTGGTTCGGTAGGGGTGTAGAGGCAGGAGCATGTAATAACGAATCCGCCACCTCTGGCGGCGTGGTGAATGCACTGTCGGAAGTTCTGGTATCATTAATCTGGACCACCGTAGTGTTTTGTGCTCTTAACTCTTCATGATTCAAGTTTTCAGGATGTAATGTTCTCTCATTGTGTTTGACTGCATCTTCCTGATGCATACGGCGTGGCCAAATGAACACGTGACCTTCAGCAAAGTCACGATGGTCACGCTGTAGTTTGCGTTGTTTTATGGATTGCAGTCTGTTACTATACGCTTCAACTTGAATATATAACGCTTCTACTTTGCCTAAGCAAAATTCATTATTAAAAGTTTCACAAATTTCTTGGTTAAGCTTATTGGCATTGTTGATCAAATCACTTTCAAGGGGCATGAAATGTTCTATTAGAAGTTGCATATATTGCCGGCTGGTGTTTAGATTAATCTCTTGCCACTTTCTTAATAGTTCTGGTTGACTGTCGCCGTAAGTCGGCATACATAGTACTCTCATGCCCCTAGGTATTAAATTAAAGTGTAGTGATGCTTCTAAATGCTTTCGTTGCCAATTATAGCGTTGTATTTTATATAACGTATTTTCTAGTTGTTTGTACAGTGTATTAAACAGTTCCATGTTGTAGTTACCTTGTTCAACTTGGGAGTTCAGGTCTTTCCCAAAATCCAGACTCAATAAAGGGTTCGGACCATTGCTAACAATATTCGACCATCTCTTGGCACCAGCCCTCGATTCCGGATTGTAATCTAGCTCGATAGCAGGATGAGCCATTTTGCTAGTTGAAACGGTTAAAGTTACCAGCCAAAAAATACAGAAAAAAACGTTCAACTAAACCTGGAACACTTGTCACGACCAGAGCAATGCGAATAAATAACACAGGTGAACCAGAGCAAAACGACTGAAACAATTCTGTTCCTATGGAATAATCACCAGTTCACAGTAAAAATCCAACTTCTTCTTTATTCGAACAAATAAAACAAATGAAATGAGCGCTTTCACGTATCCTTGATACGCTTCATCAGATTTCATTATAGAATAAAGCAGCTCAACTTAAATAGTACTCTGTAGTCCTTCATTGCACCATTTATCTAATTAGTTAATTAATTAACAACCATCTTTCTGTAATAAAGAGTATAATTTACTTTTAAAGTCATGCTCACATTTAGTACTAATAGCATTCATTCTACCATATCAGGTCATCATTCATATACATTTTAAGTGTCTTCTAGAAAATCAAGTTGCGTTGTAAATTCTTTGAATAGCATATTAAAACTAAACTAAATATAAAATTTTTTCTCCCCCCTCCACATACATCCTGCAGGTTCCAGTGCTCCCCCCCCCATGTCTTGAGTTTTCCACACCATGCAGATCACTTTTTTATCCCTTTTGTCACCGTTTGCCTTACTCTTTCAGCTTTTTCAATAAGCCATGGTTTTGTGCATGCTCTGAAAAAGAATTTATTATATTTTTCTTTTTTTTTACATTCTTACACAACCTTTTCATACAGTGGTGGCTTGAATAGAAACTATGATTAAGGAAATTTTTCAGTGCTGCTGTTCAACTTCAGTTTTCCTTGCATCCTTTTGACATACCTTTATTGACCAAGATATTGCAATTATAACTGTTTAAGAAATAACAATTGAGCTGGAGCTGCCAAGAAGCCCTAGAGTTATAAATGTTCTGAGGGCATTTCAGAGCATTTTTCCAACTTTTTAATCTAGTTATAGACTGAACAAAAATCATGAGTAAGAAAATAATTTCATTTATGTATGTATGTAATTATTTATTTATTGTTCTTTTCAAGGAAGTCATTAGTTATGCCCAATGATTAATACTCAAAGCTGACAAAATAGTAGTTCACAACAAACTAGCAATGCAATTGTTGTAAGGATACACAAATCCTCTCTGGGAATACTGCCAACCTCCCTACCCCCACCCACCAAAAAAGGCAGTCACTGCCTATTCGTCCCTTCAATGATAGACTGGGATGAAAGCAAAGGTTCAAATGGCCACAGTCATGTATTTCAAGTGACTGGTGTCATACATACATACAGCATGCCTCCTTGCACCAAACTCCTACTCACCAAAGGCAACCACCGGTATATATGCCTGGTGTTAGACTGTGACGAAAGTGTAAAAATAATGACTACAGTAATGAATTCCACTTTGCTGCTTATAGACAGTACACTACCTCTACCAAGCTATAGTAACCTTTTTGTATACCTCTGAGGTCTGTGAGATAAGTAAAAGAAACAATGACTACACTGTCCCTGTCCCCAGCAGAAGTTATAATGACTGGCAATGTATTCCTCTAAGGTTTGATTTTGATGAGATTTAAAGAAGTAATGAACAAACAATCCACACACCCCCACACAACCTTTAGCAACCTTCTGGTCACACATCTGAGTAGAGCTGGTTTTAGACTGGGTGCAGTTGAGGGTATGGGCTGTCACTAAGCCCAGGTTAAAATCCATTTATACATTCTGGGGTAGGGAAGCCACCAGACATCTAGAAGCTCTAAGTGTCTGAATGTTCCTTGATGTATTTTATGTCTTACTTTTGAAATATAATTACTTGTTCATAGGTTCATAGGTGTGTTCTAGGCTAAAAGCCACTAGGGCCTTTTCAAACCTAGTCATGCATCCCAAATCTCTGACAAGTTCTGGTACCCTTGATAAGTGTAAGATGGGGCTTGGGAAATGCAACATTTACAAACAGGGTCCTAGGAGATGAACCGTTTGCTAGTTGCCTATGTCCATTAAAGACATTGGTGCCAAACCAAGGATAAAGTTCCTGTTTTTCATCCAGTTGTCCAAGTTACACTTGAATTGGGTTAGGAAGGAATTCTGCTTCACATGATGAGCCTGTTCCAGAGAAGGGGTAGTCTCTGGGAGGTCTATGTTAAATATTCGAATGCTTAAATGTTTGAATCACTAAAGATCGAAAGTAAACAAAACAAAAAAAAAAACTAAAGGGTGTAAGAAGGGGGGCAAGCCCCCCTGCACCTCCACACTCCCCGCAACTTAAATATACCAACTCCAAGATCACGCTACAGTGTAGGAAATGGGAAATTTTCCATTTCCGCATCATAGCACACTGAAGTGTGATCTCGGAGTTGGTATATTTAAGTAGCGAGGGTGTGGGGGGAGCCCCCCTGCTTACAGCCTTTACTTTTTCTTTTTTTTTTTTTGAAAATATTAATTTTGTTATATGTTCGAACATTTAATTGTTCGATCACTAGCATTCAATCTTTAGTGATTTGAGCAACATATAACATAGACCCTCTCTGGGATACATACCTGTCTCTCCATACCCCCACACACACACACACACACACACACATTGCTACTGCTGATCTCTAGCACTTTCCTTGCTCATGTTTATTCACTGATTATAAGCTTTATCCTGACAGGATCATATCACAACCCTGTTTTTGATAAAGATCATAATTTGAAAATTAATAACTTTCTTTCACCTCATTTTCCCTAACCAGCAGCTTTTGTGGGGCCACCACAGAGTCAGTGATGATTACAGGGGCCCCTTGCAGACACAGGTATTGCAGGTGCATAAAGGTGGCAATGATGTTAGGTTAAGTGGAGAGAATGCCAACCAGCAGGATTTAACTAAATCAAGGACACTAGTCAGTGGTAAAATATTTAATGAAATTGTGAAGTATTTTACTTGACAAAATACTGTTATTACAAGCAGAGATCTCTTTGAATTTTAAAGAGATGTAAATAACAGTTGTTATTCCCCACCTGGTTTATTAAGTACACAGGACTGCTGTAATAGTTTTTGTTGGTTTGACAAACATGTTACAAAACATCAAAATAAAATAACTTTCTGTGATTGGGGGTCCCCAGAACCAGAGGGCATCCAGCAACTGCAGGGTTCACTAGTACCTCAAGCTGGCTATACATACTGGGAAATAAAACAAAGCTTTCAGGTAACAAGTGATGCAAAAGGACAATGTACTATTGCAGTCTATGTATGACAACTTCCATCATGCTTGTGAAGCATGGAAACATTGAAACTGAGCTCTTTGAAACTGTGACAGTACAGACTAGATACATTGCAAAAGGTAGTTTCACTATCAATATGTAACAGGTTTTCAGCCAGAGCTTAGCAACTAAAAGAAAGAAACTGTAGCAGACTTCAGTAAGACTGGACTTTTAAGATGGCTACACACTAACCAGCAGTATAACTTCAGCTCTCCCAGTGAGAAAAGCGAAACTGAGAAAAGGAGTGCCATTGATTTTTTTTTGGTAAAATTCAGTTACTGGCTAGTAAATACGTTGTTTGGATGCCAAAAAAAGGAAAAAAATATGGAAAAAAAATCAAATAAAAATAAAACAGAAAAGGTGAACAGAAAATACTGCCTGGAAATGATTCTGCAACTGTTCAGCAAAAAGCAGTTCAAAGTTCAGCTTTGGTGCAAGAGATGGCTTCCAGTAATTTAGAGGAAAACATAAATCAAATGTGCTCAGAGGTGATTAAAATAAATGAAACAGTGAAGGAATATGGCTGGAAAAAAATAGAAGAAGCTTTAATTAGCCATTCAGATGAACTGATAAACCTACAAACATCAGAGGATGACATGAAGAAAAGGCTGGTCAAATATGAGATTTCTCAAGAAGAGCTGTTTAAAAAATAGTACAGTTAGAAGACAGAGTGCACAGAGAAAATGTGATATTTTCTGCTGTACCAGAGAAACTGGAAGTAACAAACTGTATTAATTTTATGCAAACACAAATAAGCAACTGGACTGGTGTTCCACAGCAGAATTTGTTCATTGAAAGTGCACATCGAATGTATACTTCAAACCTAACCATGCAAAAGCAACCAATACTTATATTAGTAAAGATGCAATCATACAAGCAGAAAATGTTGATCCTGACAAAATTGTGGTAGAAGAGCAAAGTGCTAAAATTGGAGACAGCAAAGTGTTTGTAAAAAATGATTATTCATTGTACAGAAGAACACTGCATAAAATAAATACAATTAACCATCAATCAGGGAATGTCAAGAGGCAGATGTGAGATTCAAGCTGATGGATCCAGCTGTCTCTCAAAGTATTTATTTTCCTGGAGGATCAAAGTAATTTTTTAAAGCAGAACAGGCTAAGGAGGAAATAAAAAGTTTATTCCATAAAAAGTGAGTCAGCAATCAGAAGGGGACTCTGCTTCCCATACATCTAATGGTAAAGTTCATAGAGAGTACTTTGCCAATGAAACATTTTGCAATGTTCCAAAGGAAAATGCTTGAGAGACAGATAAAAAACACAGGATATGACTAGAAGAATCAACTGTACCATGGACTTGAACCCGATTCTGGTGCTGGCAGATGAACATGAACAAGAAGACCAACAACTCTGAAATTAGTGAATAAATGGAATACTGTGAAGCATCTTATCACATTTCTGAAATATGATTTTACAAAAAGTGACTGAAAAACAGGGGACTTTTGTTGACTTTGTTAAACTTGTGAGTGGACTGTAAACACATACCACACTTTACATTATTAATGTTTAAAAGGACTCTAAATAAAACATTTTTTGTTCTTATTAGTATTTGTAGAACTCATTTCATGATATAAACAGCATGCTCCATGCAGTAAAGCACTTTTGTGTAGTGTGTAGTCTGGTATTTTAAAAGTGGGGGAGTCTTTTTAGTGACTGTTGTATGTGTTAATGTAAACCAGTATTTTAGTATTTTTAGTTGTAAGAATTATAGGTTAGACCAGATAACAAAAGAAAAAAGGCTAGACAAAAGCACATTTAATGTTCATATGCTGTGATCTTGGGCTGCTGGCTTAAGCTGTAAAAATATTTTTGTCAGCATGTAGGCTTTAAAAATAAGATAAAATTATGAAATCCATGTAAATACTAATCTTCTTACAACTGCAAAAATATTAAGTTGCTTGTTTTCTACTTGGTAAATGTTCACTGGAGTTGACATATCTGTAGCTCAGGGGAGCTGTACATTCATTTCTGACTGAATTTTACAAAGACTCATAGCTGAGTATATTTCCATGGAGACAAACTGTCTGCAGGTACAAACAGTTAATATTTAGAATTCTGAGTATTCGTTGCTGAGAAAAATACAAATTTTGGAAGGTATAATGGCAAGTAGTTCAGTGAAAAAATTAAGTTTGAAATTATGGGAAGTGAGTAAGAGGTAACAACCTCCCTAGCAGCCTTAATACTTTAATGCAATTACTAGAACAGTGAACAATTTAGTTTTATTTAAAAATAATCAACTGCACTTTTTCTTAGAGCTAAAGGTTATTGCTTTCTGAAAGCATACAAGCTGTAAGCAACAGGCAGCAGCCAGTGTAAGTGGGAGCACAGGCTGTAGCATGCACTTTAGCAGGGGGAGCCTTAATTTTATGTTAGATAATACATGCAGGTGCAGCCATCAATTTGGGGCAGTTGTGCTCTTCTGGAGGGTTAAACTACATGTTTTGAAGATACACATAGCTTTGTATGTTTGTTCCAAATTAATAGGGGATTGGGATGTTTTGCATTTAGTTTCTTGTTAGAAGGTTTTAATTAAAACAAAAAGTCAGCCTGCCAAACATTAGTATATGCATGTAACACAAAAGTTGGAAATGCACATTAAAAAATCTAATGTATAATAAGTGGAAACAATATATTTTTTTATCCCATTGGTTATGCTGCCCATATTATCCTGAATAAAGAATGGCCATATGGGTACAGATGAAAAGGACTGAGTACTGAATTATATTAAGAAATGCAGAGTACAAATAGCAATGCTGCAGGAGACCCATTTGGAAACAAATGATCATGTGAATTTGACAAAGAGACAATTTCATAATGAATATTCAGCAGAATATCAGGGGCACAGAAAATGGAAATAATTATACTAATTGCAAGAGGGACTCCAATAGTGATAGATGAGGGGAAAAAGATAAAAATGACAGATTTGTGGAAGTAAGGGGCTACTGGCAAGGGAGGAGGATTACAATGGCATGTATTTATATTCCACCAAAAACTGTTATTATTGTGGTTAAAAATGTTGGGAGAAATAATCAACTTTCAGTAGGGAATATTATTTATAGGTAGAGACTAGAATTTGGTTTGCAATAGTGAGGATGAATCAGGTGGACCTAGAAGGGACAATATAACAAAAGAGGCTAGATTTCTGAAGAAAGTTATGAAAATATTTTGTATGGAAGATGTGAATTAAGTAGTAGGAACTACTATTACTACTACTATTTCTGATCATACAACAATAAAAACTAAAATAAAAATGCAAGGTAATGAAGTAAAAGTAAGAAAATGGTGCTTTCCACCTACCTGTTAAAAAGATAGGATTTTAAGAAATGGGTAGTGGAAATTATTCAAAAGTTATTAGGGAAGATAAAAATATCTTCAGAAGTTATAGCTAGTCACTGGGGTAAAATGAAAAAAAAAATGAATAAAAGTAGAGTTGAAATAAAAGAGAAAGAGACATGCTTAAGAAGCAATAGAAATTCAGTAACCAATGAGATACCTCGAGTGGCTGCAACTGGTGTAACAGATCACTAAAAGTATATGTAACTCACACTTCTTTAAAATAAATCTTTAATTTATTTTTATTTTTAGTTAATTATGTTTGCCTCTTGAACAGACTTCATCAGAACTACTCCAGACATAGGAAACCGTGATTTTAAATCCAAGGATATGCCATGATTGGTGACTGAAAATATCACTCAGGATTACATCATTTTCTTTTAAATGAATTAATTCCAGTACATTTGATAGTAATATAAATTAAAACAGAAAAATAAAAACATAAACCATACTTAAATAATCATCGTACAAGTTTTGACATACACCAGAAACTAAAATAAGTAATGTTGCGTAATACAACATCAAAATCAGGAAGTTGTTGTAGGAACTGTCTGTAGCTTACATAAATCAAGGGCAATTAAAGCTTAGCAAACCTTAGTTTTAAAACTGGAACTAACAAAATTTGATCATTTAACCCTGGAGAAATAATAGCATTAAGCCTTATCTGCCAAACCAGTTCATGGTCCTCCAATAAAGTTTCTCATTGCCCTCCCCTAGGGTTATGGTCAAGTCTATAGCATATGTTTGACAGCTTAGGTTGTCGAATCTCTAAACATCGACACCTAAGCATGGGAAACATAAAATCGCGAACAGCCATTCTTTCTTCGGGAAAGAATTCATTAGGCCATCACAAAATAAAATAAATGTCTGAACCCAAACATAGTGGGGGGAGTTCAACCCCACACCCTCCACACTCTCCTAACTAAATATACCAACTCTGAGATCGCTCTACATTGGGGAATGGGAAAATCCCCGATAACGGCCAAGCAGATTCTTTCCTGAGGAAAGAATTTGCGTATGTGGCCATTCACGATTTTAAACTTTTGACGCTTAGGTGTCGATAATAAGGCATTTGACAACCTAAGCTTTCGAACATATAATAGGAACCCGTTATGGTCAACTTTCTGTATTACCCAGAATAAAAACAGACTCCTCTCATATTCCAAGGAATGTCTGTAAAGGGTGCCAGTCAATATTCCGTTCTTTATATCATAATTGTGTTCATTTATCAATGTTTTCAAAGTCCTTTCAGTTTTTCCACATAAAATAAAAAAACAGACAGCACATTAAGCCAAATAAACAACACCAATAGTGCAACAGTTAAAATGTTTATACCCTTTAAAGGTCCTACCTATGTTGGGAATTTATAATACCTCCCTGTCATATACATAAGCACATTGCTTACAAATACCACATCTAAAGGTTTCTTTCAGTTTCTGTTTTTTACCCAACCCATAATCATTCCTCTTTTTCTCTAAAATGTCTTTAACATTTTGTCCCCTCTTATAAGTAAATATGGGGAGGCTTTAAAAAATACCTCTAGACTGTTGGGCATCTAAGAAAAAATATTACAGTACTTAAATATATTTTTTATATTTTCTTTGCATGCTGGTTGTATTTTAAAATAAAAGACATATTATAATCAACCTCCTTGAATTCTCTATCAGGTCGCAATAAAATAACCTCATCTTTCCTTCCCAACAAGGGAACAAATCTTGTACCCCAACCCTGTAGGACCTCAACAGCTATCTCATTCACCAATGTGGCTGGATATCCATGCAGAATGAAAAATTCCTTCATTTTATGAACTTCATCAACAAAGCCTTTATAAAGGGATATCATCCTGGCAGCCATGACAAGTTGTCCCTTGACAATATTTATTTTTTGGTGGCAGGATGTTCTCTATAAAAATGCAAATAGGAATTAGAAAAAAAATTATTTCTAAATATCCTAGAAACAAATCTGTTGCCTTCTGGATCTTTTTGAATGTTCACATCCAAATAATTAATTGCTGCTATTCCATAACTGTGTGTGAAACCTAAAAATATCAGTACTGTTACTAACAAATACCAAAAATTCTTCTAGCTCCTGAGACTTTGCAAAATGATACTTGCATGCTTATTGTTAATAGCCAATAAACAGGGAGAGGGAGGGAATTATGTTGTCAAATTATCATAAGGGGCAGGCAACAACAGATACACTGGGTTTAACAACACAAATACAACAGGGTGGGTGAGAGGGAAAACAGACTTTTAGTTCTGAGCTAACTGGCCTCTAATTGCCTTAATGCAAAGACTAGTCCTTAACTAGCCTGACTTACACTCAGTACATAAGAATGAAACTAAGATTTAATACCAATAGTTAGACCACTTAAACAGCAAAATGCAATACAGCTATGTACTGGAATTACTAATACGGTACTGCGGTGGTGGTGCTGCGGTAGCGTTGTCACCTCATAGCAAGACGTTGTCCCGTTCGATTCTCATCTAGAGCGTTTCTTCTGTGTGGAGACATACGTGAATGGAGCGTGCCTTCGTTGAAGGTTGTGCATCAGGGCTGGTAACCCAGTACGTAAAAATCCACTACCAATCATTTGCGGACCAGAGTTCCGCTGTGGCGATCCCTAACCGGGAAAAGCTGAAAGACACAAACAAACTGGAATTACTAATACGGTCTTAAAAACCTTACCTAAAGCAGATACAGACTGTTGAAATGCATTTAAAATCAAGATCAGTAAGATCAAGGAATGAAAACACTTACCTTTCTTTCTCTATGTAATGTGGCTATTATAATACAACAGTAATTTAAAAGATCACAGCAAAAAAAAGCTTTGGGATTCTTAGACCCCTAGCTCTGAGTTGACTGCCTGGAACTGCCTTAATGTAAACACTAGTCCAGAACTAGCCTGACATACACCCAGTACTTAAAAATGAAACCAGGTTTAATACCAAACAGTCAGACCACTTAAACAGCAAAAATGTTATACAACTATCTGTTCTTGAATTTGTTATAGTCGAGTTTTTAAAATGAAGCACAAATGCCTTCATACATTATATTTTCACACTTTTGTTGCATTGCTACCCTTGATTTGTTATATAGCAGCATGCTAACACTCCATCAAAACCATAACAAATTATTACTTATGTATGTAAGACTAACAGTACTTTCGATAAAACTGTTGCAGTTATAGACATACCACTGATGAGTGGATTGTATACAAAATATGATGTCAACTATTATGGATGGCAATACCCAAAGTGGCATGCATATTCATACTGAAACTTGAGATTGTGCAGGAAAAAAACATTTACCATCATTAGATGAAAAATAATTATTTTTGTCTTATTACCAAAAAAAAAAGTCATGTGGAATGGTAATTAGTTATAATACCTTATATGATATTAGAATGACTTAAATGTAGTATCAAAGCTTTCTGTGACATTTAGAGTAAAACCAGGGGCATATCTCTCAACCTGGAATCATCAAAAGTCTGGAGAAAGGCCCTTGAAAAGTAGGTACAAATGGCCAAAAATCTGTATGCTGGTTAATATATTTGCACACATAATTATGTAATCTCACCCACTCCGGTGGAAATGTGGGATACCAACTTTTAAAAACAAATTGAAGAACAGACAAAATATTAAACACAAAAATATAGTCAGAACTTCTTCTTTCGGCGTTTCCCAGTTAGGGGTCACCACAGCGGATCACCTGTCCACTCATGATTGGCAGTGGAGTTTTACAGTGTCGAGTTGCCAGCCCGGCGCCCAACCTTCCACAGAAGGCACACACGCACATCTAGGGCCAATTTAGAGTGTCCAATCCACCTACAGCATGTCTTTGGGATGTGGGAGGAAACCAGAGCACCCAGAGGAAAGCCATGCAACCACAGCGAGGACATGCAGACTCCGCACAGAAGGCACCTAACCAGAACAATAGTGTTTTATTTTTATTAACATTTGAACTTGTATCAAACTTTGAATTTGTGTAAAAGTAAAATACAATTTTCTTTTATAAAAATAAAATTAACTGCTTCTACAGTCTACACCAGTATTAAATAACACAAAGTATAACCAGAACACACTACCTCCAACATCAATGAACCTTAGGGAAAGCGGAAATAATCAAAGGTTTTACAACACAGAATTCAGTATATATTCCCCTATTTGCACTAGCAGTTCTGCTGTTTTGAGGATCTCAGTTATGGACCTTAAAATTTCAAAAGACACCCAAATTTCTCTGTATGCTCTCCTCATGATTGCAACAACTTTCTTTCTAGCCAGTTTTCATTCTTCCCACCATCCTCTCATTTCATTAGTCTCATATATATATATATATATATATATATATATATATATATATATATATATATATATATATAGGGTCTATATTATAATGCCGAAGGTATAGAATCTCAAGTACCTGTTCATCGACACGTAAATGTTGAATGTCCTCTTGAACAGCCACATCATCGATTTCTTTCCAAGGGAAAGAAATCGGTTGCCCATTATTGTAAATCTGCCCTTTTCCCCGCTGTAGTGTGATCTCGGAGTTAGTATATTTAGTTATGGGGGGTGTGGGGGTGAAGCCCCCTGCTTAATAGTGGCAATTCACTGAAGAGGATGCTCGACATTTATGTGTCGATGAACAGGTACTCAAGGTTCTGTACCTTTGACATTATAAAGTCGCTTTGCATTGTAATACAAATTATTTCTGTTGTTAATCATAGCCGTTGCCATGCCCTCTTGCCCTTCTTTGGTCTTTTAACACACATTGCCACTACATCATCCATCTACCAACACATTACTTCACATCTACTTCATAAAACCTATCATCTCCAAGTCCTTACTTCAGTCCCTTGGACCCTTATCTTGAACCTTAGTAAATAGATTTCAGCTATTTAGTTGTCCTCCTACCCCTTTAACTTTCATTTAGCTTATTCACTTTTAAACATCTGTGCCATGTCATGGAGGGATTTACTCCCTAAACACTGGCTTTCTGGCATTCAAAATGTTTATGAAGATCAAACTGAGAAACAACCAGGTTCAATGTCCCAGTCCAGCAATAACCAAGAGTTCAGGAATAATGTCTCTGTCTCACACCAATAAAGCTATCTGATATTTTTTCTAGAGTATAGAGTTTCACTTTTAATGCCACCCAGTGACCCAGCACTGCTGCTGCCCCTTATAATCTCCCTTAGCATGTAAGTAAACTTGAACAACACCGAAAAAAGAAAACCAACCAGAAGCTCCACTTGCTCAGCCCTCTAAACGAATCAAAGTCCACTGGAATAAGATAGTCACACAAAAACAGAGTTCATGTAAAGATTCTCCTTGCTCCGGTGATACCCACAGTGTGTAAAGCCAAAAAGCAAACGTTTGAAACTGGAACAAATCCTCTTTATTTTAACACGAAATAAAACCAAGCGCTTTCGCCTGAGAAACTCAGGCTTTTTCAAGATGTCCCTTAGCATCTTATCATCTATAACACTCATGGGTATTCTTAGCATTCTTTTTTTCGAACCACATCAAAAAAAGTCAAGGAAATCCACTGACAGGACATGCTGTTCTTTATTACATCCGTTCTGGTACCTCGGCTTCTCGCCTTCTGTTGGAACATTTTCAAATTCCAAATATGTCCCTTTATATACCAATCCTAACCAACAATAAATCAGTTAAACTTTCCCAATTACATTAATTACATCCTTAAGTGAATACTTCACCACAAAACCAGTTTTTTTAAAAATAGCAAACACACTGAAAAGAAATGCTGTTCAGCCTGTGAACAATACCCCTGTTAAATACAAATTTATTCATAACAATATGTACATACAACTGTAATGCTTTTATTATACAGATAAATAACTCTGTTAATATATAAATATACGAACATATGTATATACACACACACACACACATATATATATATATATATATATATATATATATATATATACACACACACACACACACACACACACATATATATATATATATATATATATATATATATATATATATATATATATATATACATATGCATATATGCATACAAAGATATACATCCATATATTTTCACACTAAAGTAGATACATTCATTATAAATACATCAAATATTAATACAAACACTAAGTGCAATTTCCTAACAGAATGTTATGCATTCTTTTAAACTTAATTTTAATTTTGTAACCTTTGTTAACTTTAGTTCAAATGTATTACTAAGCTGTATTAAATATTTAAATTATTTTCCAAATTCATTCCCTGGGGATGTAAAGTATGAAAATTAATAATCATACGACTTTCCAGTCTGTTCAACTGATGTTTAAAATTATTACCTAAAGGCGTGGGACGTGCAAGAATACTAAAAAATAAATTATTTTCCAACCCTTTATGTTTTGACAAGAAGTGCATGGCTACTGGACTTTCAGGTTTTTTCCTTCTCAAATACCCTAAATGTTCCATAATACGCACTTTGACCTTCCTCGTAGTTTGACCACTGTACCAAAAAATAGGGTCACAGTTACATCCTATGTAACCCTATATAGTCTGCCATTAATCTTTGTACCATCTAAATTCTTAACCCTATGACAGACTGAACATCTTCCACAGCCATAAAATCCTACTCTCTTCCCAATGGCATCAGAATATCTAGATTTTAAACTTTTTTATTCAATAATTCTTTTAAATTACAATATCTGCCATAGGAAAAGGTTATATGTTTAGAAAACAAGCATCCAATGGAAGTGTCATGACTCACTATTTCCCAAGCTTGCCAATTAACATTCCTCTGCACTCACACCAACTGGCCTTTTCTAGACATTAACCTTTTTCCATTGTAAACTGCTTCTTCAACACTTCAGCTGTTACTCAATATTTACTTTTAAGCAACCTGTTCTCTCAGAATATCTTTCTCCCCATTATCATGGAGTCTGCCAGTGATTTGCCAGAAAACTACAATTTTATGAGAAATACCTCTCAATCTCTTAGAGCAAGAAATCATTCTGGACAAAGCCACAAAAGCACTAAAGTAGTCAGTGACACCTTTTAAAAACTGCTCTTCCAAACTTAGACTGTTGATAGAATAATAGATTTTGCATAACATGAATTTTCTGAAGGATGAAGTCTGAAAATTGAATGTTATGTCTGCTGCCTGCCATTATTCTTTTACTTCAGTCCTCAAAGATCTGCCAGTGCCAGTGATTTGCCAGAAAACTACAAGTTTATGAGAAATGGACCCATTCCCTTCAGTAGTTTCAAGTATGCACAAGCACCAAAAGGAAACATTTCCCCCAGCGATCCACCCCCTGAGTACTTTCCAAGTATGCACAAGCACCAAAATGTAATACTTCTACCAGCCATCCATCCTCTCTGATATAAGTTCCTCAACTGCAACTTTTAGAGGTATGCCAGAAGTCTCTGGTAAACATGTGGGAAATTGGGAACCTCTAAGCTGCTTAACAAAAACTTGCATTTTCTGGTTCATAAACTGGTTCAGTCTGTAAATCTAGCTCTTAGCTGATATCCACACATTCCCAAATGAAACATATTACCCACTGCTCATATATAAAGCACAAATCTACTCCAAGGAGCCTTTTCCACACACAGAGTACACCCCCTACGTCTATTTCAATTTGCAGATATTTAGTTTGCTCAACCTAGTTTAGCATCTTTTTAATATTGAGAAGCATAATTCAAGCACTAAAAAGCACAAAGTTTTCTGCAGAGGGGCTTGCCCCCTGTAACCCCATAGCATGTTACTTATAAATATCAACTCTATGGTTACATAAAAGTGGGGAAAATGAAAAAAGCCACTTGCACAATGTACACTTGCCAGAGTGTACAATAACCATTTGTTTCTGAAGCAATTGTCTTCTTTGAATCTTGCTTTCAAATACAGTAGAAACAAGTCAAATGTGGAGCTCCCCCTGTGCTAAATTAATATTTCTGCTGGAGACAAACCTCTTGTCACCTGAAAATTAATTCTGTAGTTAAGCCAACAATTATGAAAAATGTTATTTCCACTGTTGGACTCATCACTGTCTCGCTCACTTGCTGTCAATGTTCATATATCTCTCTCAACTCTCTCAAGTCTCATCTTTCAACCTCAAAAAAAAAAAAAAAAAAAGCACTAACAGTCAGACTCGTCACACGGTCACTCTCTAAGTCTCTACAGTTGCATTAACCCGCACCTCATTGCATTTCTTTCTTAATTCTTTTACGGAACCTGAAGAAGCCAGGGGAAGAACTGGGTCTGGTGGTGAAATAGTGATACAGTTTTTCATCTTCTTGAATCTTGACCTGTCTGTCTTGTCTTGCATGTAAGAGAGAGTGACTGAGATTGATCACCACCACAATGAATGTACCAGCAGCACCACTGTCTACTACTAACTAACTAAGGAATGAACGAACAGCTTGCCTGCACGTGTTGTATAAACATAAACACAGTAGTACATACCCCCCTCAAGCCCTCAGCCATATTCCAACAGGCTGGCAGGCTGCTCATGATGCCCTGCACATGTTGACATCAGCAAAAAATTCGGAAAAAAAAGACCGGGAAATTTGGAAATTAAAGGGGCCACTCTGGAATTTGTGGCATCCCATTATTTTGACTTCAAAACCAGTAAATACTGAATTATTCAGTATGGTTTAGAGGTATGGTCAGGAAATGTTTTTTTCTTGCAAAATATCAAGACATTTGCCTTTTTCATGTCTCTCCACCTCCCACCCCACCAAATTAGTACTGCTCTGCAGAAAGAGAGGCAGATGTTATCCCTAATCACTAGGTGCACTATTGTTTTTTTTTTAGCTACTGATCTGCTGACATCGGTAAGACTAATTGCTTATGTCAGATTTTGTGCAGTACCTGAGAGGGAGAACTATATATTTCCCTGTGTCTGTGATAAGTCATTGAGGCAGAGACAAATTCCTTTGCCAAAATATGTGAGAAGATAAGCTTAAAAAGTAGGTGGGCTTCCCTTCCTTTGATTCCAAGAATAGGAAATAAATGTTTCATAAAGCACAATCAGGTTTCTGGTGCCAAAACAATACTGGAATCACACCTCTCAGCTGTCCAGATCTTTGCAGACTGTCTAGGTTCCTCATAAAATGTATGGTTTTCTGGCAAATCACTGAGGATTGAAGCCACTAAACAATGACACATATTTAAGTTTCAAACTTCTTACCCTTCATGAAATGCCTACTAACACAAATCCTGTTGATCTAGAAACTTTCTAATCTAAATTTAAAAGAGCACTATTTAAAATCTGCCCTTATTTTTGAGCCTTTGCTCCACCCCCTTATTTTAGGCTTTGTCTAGATTTCTTGCGCTAAAAGATTGAGAGGTTTGACTGGAACCATATCACAGGGAGAAAAGAAATCTAAGGTTTGTGTTAAACTGTAATATATGGTGAACTTGTCCTTTAAGTAAAGATGAGGTGAGAGCACAGGGTGCTGTAATACAGAATCATATCAAGTTATCTAACCTGATTTCCACAGTAACAGAACAGTGATATGAGATGGAGGATTGATCTGCTACGAAGATTACTATTTTAAGTAGTTCTGAGTTTGTTCATTTAATGTTTTTTAGATCTCCTATGGCAACAGACCCATAAATTAATTAAGGTAGAAGCATTAATTGAGCAGCAGTAGATTTTAGTGTAGTAGGAGGAAACACTTGATCTGGCAGAGGGCACTTTTATTTATATATTTTTGTTAAATAGCAACATGAACTGGTTCAAGGAGCATTGTTATCCTTATATTAGGGCATTTGGGTACATCCTGTGAATGAAACAAGTATCAGAATATCAACACTGTTACAAAGATAACAATACAACCAACAGCAGGGTATAAGTATGTCTAACAGACATCAGAATGTGAACCTTATTACAAGTATAAAGAAAAGAACAACAAAATCTAAGCATCACTAATGCATAATAACAATGTAAAATATAACAGTCTTACATGGTATACATATAGTACAGTATATTAACATTAGCAGTAAGAGACTGATCACATGGGTATATTAGCTGGGTGTATATCATATCAGCAAATCTCACAAATTGTGAATGCTCATAATATCGAAGTACCGGACCTCGAAGTGCTTTTTCTGAGATTGTGGTACAGTGAAGAATGGGATATTTGCCCTTTCCTCACTGTAGTGTGATTTCAGAGTTGGAATATATATTTAGTGGGGTGGGGATGGGGGCACAGCCTCCCACAATAGGAAGTTCGATGTCCGGTAAGTTCGATATTATGAGCGTTCGCAATTTGCGCGAGTCGCTGATATGATATAGACCCATATTAGTGTCTACCAAGACTAATATGGAAAGAGATATAGCAAAAGAAATTCCAATAATTTATAGCAGAACACATTGTATATGATCAAGTACATTGAAAATGGGTGCCGTATTATTTAGATGTTGAACTTTTTTCCATATATTTAGGCCTGAGCTGATCAAACTGCACCTAATCTATGCCTTAGAATTACAAATGGTTAAATGCATATATAGAAAAAGAACAGGGAGATGAATAAATGTTAGAATTTATTTATTTATATTTATTTATTGACATTTGATTACAGGGAAAGTCCAACTGTGTTGGTTCCCCTTTTTCAGTGGAGGTCCAATTGAAAAGCTCCAAAGTATTACAAAAACATTTTAAGAACAGTATCTTCAAAAATAATAGAAAAAACATGTACAGTTTACAGCCAAATTAGACATGATGTGAATATATTAGTTAAGAATAGGTACAACTTATAAATTAAATGATTTACTATTTAGATACATTTTAGCCAGTTTACAGAAATTAATGGTCAGTCAGTAGAATACAAACAGGAACTGCAATATGAAGTAGGAGAAAAAACATAATTATGAGACATTTAGATAGAGAGTCTGGGGAGGGAGACTGAAGTAAGGAAGTGAGTGAAGAAGTAGGTGTAAGGTATGACTTTAATTGCGCATGCTTAGGGATATAGTATATCCTAGGGTTGAGCAAGAACAGAGACCGATTTTTGGGCTAGGAAGTCTTTCAGAATGGTTTTAAAAGACTTGAAGGATGGTATTCACCTGATGGATACAGGTAAAAAGTTCTAGGTCTTAGTAACATGGTGTTTAGTTGGACAATTTGATGGACACAGGATAATTTTATAGGTGGTAAGAAGCTGTGTATATGGTAGTTGATGGAGCAGTTCTAACCAATTTAGGCTTTTCAGTGCTATACATTGATGGGTTCCAAATGGGGTGTTTGTTGAAAATGTAACCAGTTTATTACAGCATTGTTCAAGCTCTGCTTTTATGTTTGTCCTGGAGGTTAGTAAGGAAAGGAATGCTATAAAGTACTGAGGGAAGGACGAAAGTAGTGGCAAGTGTAATTGTAGTTTTGCTGGTGAGAAAGTTATCTGGATTTATAAAGCATCCCTATTTCTGGTGATTTTTTAATGTAATTTTGTATATGCAGGTTACAAAGGTCTGATACTAGGATCCTGATTAATAAGGATTTTGTTGTCTTGCTGTAATGGGTGGGGCTATTAATTAATTATGTGAAACTGTATACGTTCATAATAGATGCAGGGGAGTTAAAGACTATGTTCAGCCAATTGATTTTGACATCACCTGGTAGTATTTTCGTTGTGGAATTGCTATGAATGTCCGATGTAGTATATCTTCCAGTGCAGCTGTATTGTCACCAGGAGGGATATAAAGGACATTAATATATATATATTTGTTTGTATTTGTTTATTTTCAGGAAAGTAATAAGAAGCTCTTTTGAACTAAATTTTGGTATTGGTTTGTTGCAGAGGAAATGTTCATAAGTGATTGCTAGGCTAACTGCTATTATGGGCCAGATTAAGACTAACCAATAACCTCCTGTACCTTATGTTTATGAGGTGAAGACCTTAGACATAATGCCAGTCTCCTCCAATCAAACCTTGCTCCTTGTGTCTGTGAAGTGAATACCTTTGCTATTATATTAAAGCAATGCCACCACCTTTCCTCTTTATATGGTAATTTCAGATGATATTATAGTGGGAGGTATAATTTCAGAGTCGTTTATGCTGGGTTTAAGCCAAATTTCAGTTACAGCGACAATATCAGACTTCTGATGGATAATCCAGGCATGCAGTTCAGTAATAGTAATTCTTATTCTTCTAATATTTATGGCAGCAAAAATTAGATTACCAGGGTGGGGAAGTTGATTAATGTGGGGTTAGAATAGTGTGTGGAAGGGAATTACTTTGATGTTATTTGCGAGAGGTGGTCCCAGGATTAGGGTAAATGTTTCCTCCTAGGAGGATTTTAATTTAGTGGAGTATCATTGATTCTTATCTTTTGGGAAGTATTTTTCACTTAATTTGATTTTGATTTGAGTTGAAATGGAGTTAATCAGTATGTATTTGGGGTGAAGGTGAGGTACTTCATTAAATAATGAAAATAAACCCAACAGCAGCAAATGAATAAACACAGTAAAATTCCCCACAAAGCAGGTGGAAAAATGCTCGATATATAGCTGAATCCAAAAACTTTAAATGACTAGCAAAATGGACGTATCAAGCAAGCTTTATTACAAAAAAGAAAATGTTAGCGCTTTCACGGTAATACAATACCGCTTCTTCAGACAATTATGAATGGTATCAAAGCAACTTATGTACATGTGACGTCATCTCAGCAACATGTCTCCCAATAAAACACAGCAATAGATAAAATATATGCGTAACAAGCTTGCTTGATACTTCCATTTTGCTGGTCGTTTATAAAGTTTTTGGATTCAGCCATATATCGAGCATTTTTCCACCTGCGTTGTGGGGAATTTCACAGTACTTCATTAAATAAGTTTGGTGTGATGTATGGAGAGTTTAGGGAAGAAGTATTAATAGGTGGTTGAGACAGAGTTGAAGAGATACAGAGAACTATTAATGAGTCATGAGAGATGTCTCAGTAGGAGGAGAAGAAGAGAGATAAACTGAGGAGTAGCATGATTAAGTAAAGGGATCAGTATTTTAGTCATGTCAGGTAATGAGGAAGTAGGAATCAAGAAGGAATCACAAAGTTATAGGACTGTAGGTTATTTAGTAGTGATGGAGTCCAAAAGCTGGTAAAAGGTAGGTAGGTAAGTAGGTAATATTTTCTATAAAGGAAAAGAGCTAAGTTTTCCTGGTATCTTCTCTTATGTTTCTGAAATGTAAGAAATAGAGAAGTTTGACAGAACAGAGTATGAGGATGTAGTTAAGATAGGAAGTAGTGTGTGTTTATTTGGGGAAAGTGGAAGCTGAAATGTAGAATAATAGTTAGCTACTGCTGGGGATGGGTCTGAGCATGAATGGATATAGTGCAAAGCAAAGTGGGTGAAAAAATCTTGTTGGGAATAATGCTAAATGTTAGATGGAAGTTGGGAAATAGGAAAATAGAAAGAGGAGTAGTAAAGCAAGGACTATTCCTTTGGGGTGAATGTTACAGCCATTTTTCAGCACAGGGCAGGCACATATTTGACCAGGTAAAGTTAATAGACGGCATGACGCTTCATGTTAAACATGCTTACACTGCAAAATGACAATATTCTCAGTGAAAACTTTCAAAAGTTGGGGTTGTGACCAAGCTCCTCCAGTATTAGGTTCAGGCATGGATGTAGTAACCACAGGCTCTGCACTTTGTAGGTCACTGAGTGAAAATGGAGATCAAAGAATTTAATATATATGCAGCACTTTAACAAGTAGAGAAAGAAATGTATGTTGCAATTTAAGTTGAATAATGCTAAATGATATGAATAAACACAAGCAAACTATGTGCCTTGCATGGATATATAGATATATTAGCCTATCTTTAGTGTCCGTGCTGAAGCCTGTATTACCTGTAAGATAATTTATAGCCTCTCTCTCTCTCTCTCTCTATGCTGAAGATAGGTTAATATGGTGTCTGACTAACCATCTGGCATCAGAGAAGCAATTGCATTTACATTAACTTTCTAGATTAGATGCTATTGTTTCCTTGAATTTTGTCATGCCATTGATGTGCCTAATGTTTTGGGAATTGTGTTTCAACAGTCAGGCGCTGCCTTTGGAAAGATTTTTCAGCAGTAGCCAGTTTATACCAGGGTCTCCCTAGAGGGGACAGCAACAGTAGCTGTTATTTAACAATATGTAAGGTAAAGGTATTTAAGAATAATGTTATTCTAGTTGACAATGGCAGCCAGTAACACTTAAGAGTGTGGCATACAATTCATCTTGTTGCTGGATGGATTCATAAATCTGAGAACGTTTCCCTAGACTTGAAACACAGTACAAGTAAAACACCTAGCTGTTAAACCAAATCACGTGTATATCATGCTAAAACAGCCTCAACCACAGCATGGGAAAACACTGTTGACACTTGAACTGCCCTGATATGGGTCATAACTGATTTAGACAGTATGTGAGTGCAAATCTATAACTGTGCACGCTGATACTTTTGTAACACCACTCATTCCCTTATGAAATCTGGATGCTACCAATATCTTAGTTTTAGCTTAACAATGCAGCCACTGTCACAGACATAAACTTAGTGAACCAACGACAATACACATGAAGCACCTTTCTACACTTATTTTAAGAAATGAATAGAGTGTCTTACTGCAGCAATAACCACTGGTACAAATTAATATATTAACATTTGCAATCACTTTTCTAACTAGGTTAGTATAGCAGGCCACTGCGGTGAGCAAGGGAAAAACAAAACAAATGGCAGGTGCTTTGGCATAAAGAGCAGTGCAAATGTTACACTGCTTCAGGAACACATGTATTTTATAACTGATAAATGCTGTTACAGGTACTACTGGAGGAAAAGTACAGAACATGGGAAGCGACGTAGTAACACAGTATGCTAACTACCTGCAGCACACTGAGCAGCAGTGGCAAAAGTAAAGTTAAAGGGCACATTAAATCTTTAGCTGTGGCACTAATGTGTTCTTGAAAACTTAGTTTGCTGTCACTGATGGTTATTTCCAGGAACTTGTCATAGCTGCATGGCCTGATATACCCAAGATGCACTCACTGGGGAGTATTTCTTAACTTTCTTTTGTCCGATTCTCAGTAGAGTGGTTTTAGTTTTTTTTTTTAATTTAAAATTAATTTACTTTGTTGTGGGTTGATACACTGGTTAATCTGTTTACCTAAAAACAAGAATAGTTGAGTTGAAATACCTTTATAACCAAAACAACAAAGCTTTCAGGTTCAAAAACCCTTTCTCAATGTTTACAACAGGTATAATGAAACGCCCACTTTTATACACACAAAATAGATCATATGACCTGCAGCCATCATCACATGACCATAATATTTAAAAACATAGAAATTTTATAAAAATACTATATGCTATAATAATTATAATGACATCAACTGTATGAATTTTAACTACACAAACTTAGGCGTAAAATGTAAAAAACAACATACACATGAAATACTTATAACCTAATATAAAAAAATAAAAATAATATACTTAATGCTAAATATAAATAGCATACATAGTATATGGGTAAAAGATGTATAATGAATACATACCTTACATATAATAGAAACTACTTTAATCTTGTCTGCTGTATATTGCAAAGAATACAGCAGACAAGATTAAAGTAGTTTCTATTATATGTAAGGTATGTATTCATTATACATCTTTTACCCATATACTATGTATGCTATTTATATTTAGCATTAAGTATATTATTTTTATTTTTTTATATTAGGTTATAAGTATTTCATGTGTATGTTGTTTTTTACATTTTACGCCTAAGTTTGTGTAGTTAAAATTCATACAGTTGATGTCATTATAATTATTATAGCATATAGTATTTTTATAAAATTTCTATGTTTTTAAATATTATGGTCATGTGATGATGGCTGCAGGTCATATGATCTATTTTGTGTGTATAAAAGTGGGCGTTTCATTATACCTGTTGTAAACATTGAGAAAGGGTTTTTGAACCTGAAAGCTTTGTTGTTTTGGTTATAAAGGTATTTCAACTCAACTATTCTTGTTTTTGGATTTATTGCTCTGTTCCAGTGCCTTGCTGTAATCTGTTTACCTCACAGACACAGGGTATGGGGTTTGATTCTTTCCTTTGAGGGAAATTGGTTAGGCTTAAAAAATGTCTCAGAAGGGCAACTAGCCTGGTGCTTACCTATGAACTATGCTGTAGCCATATATTTATGTTATTATAGCTAGTTTGTAGTTCTCTAAAGAGAATAGCAGTGGCTGACTGGCAAACTCTTGATTTTTCAGCATAATGTAGTAGCTGAATGCCATTTCTGTGTATGAACATAATTTGTGAAAAGTATAAACAGTAGTGGCCCCAAGATTAAAGCCTTTGCTACACCATGGCTATACTTTGCAATATACAGCCTAGGAATTTTTTCAGGTTATATTCTGTTTCTTATCTGCAAGGTAGCACGTGAGCCATTTTAACACAGGCTGACAGCAGTTAGGTTTATATAATTTACATAACAGAAGAGTGGTTACTGGTAGTGTGAGTCCTTATGCTGCCCATATGCATGGAGAATGGTCCAGCCTAGTATTACCATAATTCCTAATTCAGAATCCCTAAAAACAGTTTAGTGTGCTAAATAAATGCCAAGTAACAAGTAATCATTCCTATAGAAAAACCATTTATGCTGCCTTTAATGGCAGTCTAGCTATTAATACAGAATCTCTGACACCTTATTAATCTTCTCTTTATGTCGGGTAGAGTACTTTTCCCACTACCTAAAGTGGGTCATCGTCCTGCTGCTAACAACTTTCTTCCTTGTAATCTGGGAACAATGGCAAAGATAATTGGAGAGGATAGTATATCATCAGCTCATAGATCGTGTAAGTAAATATGAACTTCTTACCCAGTGTCAGCATGGATTTGTGGAAAGGTATGGTATCCTAAATACCCCATACACAATTACAGATTCCATCTATAGTAATATGTGAAGAGGCTAGTAGCTGGAACAGTCTTTGTTTAAAAAATACCTGTGAGTTAGACAGCCAGTCTTTGTTCTTTGCATAACTAAAAAAAAAAAAAAAAATTGGTTTGGCAAGGGTCCCCTTAGCTGATATCAAAATCCTTACTGCACAGCCTTTCAGATAATTCTTAAAAAGAAACTCATTTTGACCTGAATGTTCTTAGTTCAGGGGTGTCATGGGGACCCCAGAGGCCCTACATTAGTTCCTTTATTTATAAATGATAATGCTCTTAGTTACCTGGACTACAAATTACATTGTATGCATATGATCTATCATTTTGAAAGCTGACAAATTATCCGAGTTTGTACAAATAAAAATCCAGAAAGTCTTAAAATGTCCTTGGAACTAGCAGTAAAGATAATAAAGTACTAATAAACACTAGTAAATCCTCAGTTATGATATTTGCATACCCCAAATGCGGATCGGTCATGTGATCTGCAGATACCTGACCCACTAACTGTTCCTGTTAAACTAGTTCTGTATTATAAGTACTTCGGTATATTGTTGGCTGTACTCTGTCATTTAGTTACCACAGTAGGACTGTGCTAAAAAGGCCATACAGCAACTAAAAATTAGCTATAAACTTAGCAGCTTCCCTTCCCCTGAGGCAAGAAGGGCTACAGGAATAAATATCATTACATCCAGATTGGAATATGCACTATAGATAAATTAAACATTACCTCGTACATTTATCTCCAAGACCTGGTGATCAAAAAACTACCAACACATACTGCCCTTTGCCTTGTAATAGGAGGGATGCTTTCAGTAAGGTGACAGTTACTTTCTGGAATAGTTTTCAACATATATTTAAAAACAAGCAGAATTTAAATGACTTTAAGTTCAAACTAATGACATATTTAACTTCCTGCTACAAATACCAGTGCTTAAGGGAAATTGCAACTGACCTATTTTAAACAAACTGCTACTTCATAATGTTTGTTGTTATACCTGTTCTTGCACTAATGATTAATTGTTCAAACTACTAGCCATAAGAACAAATTGTATTACATTTAATGTGCTAAGCTCCTTAGTTCTTGGTCAGTGTTCTCTTTTAAAATATTGTGTTACTGCCTCTGTGTAAATCACTGCATAGAAAGTGTTTTATTTGTATCTGACTATTGTGCCATTTGGTCCAGGTTATGCGTGAAAGTAGTCCTCAGACCAGCC